>NW_007382626.1:2387-8340 GCF_000475195.1 Diaphorina citri | reverse complement strand
AACCTCTTAAAAAAAAAAAAAAAAATACAAAATAAGTTTTACTGATGCTAAAAATTATTATATTCCATAATTCCATATTTTATTGAGATTATAACTATTTTTGTGTGGTTTCCCTGGAATGTTCTTTCTCGTTGGAAGTCTCTAAAAGTATAGCGAAACTATACTATATGAGAATCGGTCCAGATTTTCAAAATCGGAAAATGGGCTGACATATCCGTTTTGGAGTCCCCTTGATTCCAAAAAGTGGTTTTTAGCCCATAGTCTGTAGGTACGTACGTATGTGTGTAATACAGGTTTAAATGGGAAAAGGTGGTATACAAAATATCTCACGAACGGTTTGTCTTAGAATTCTTAGAGCGATAACATTTGGAAAAATAGTCTGGCTGGAGGACTCTTAACAGGTAGGATACCAGCCTGAAATTTCCCTTAGCAAAGGTTGATTCAGTTGAGTGCGAAAGCAATCTCCCTAGCCAGGGCTGATTGAGAGGCGGACGAAAAAAGTTGGCCCCTTCCGAACACGGGAAAAGGTGAAGAAAAAGAAGAAGAAGACCTGGCTACTAGCTAAAAGGCTTGCACGCCGGAGGTCCTGGTTTCGAGCAGATAAGAATTAATAGTAAAAATTTCAAAGTCGTGTGATGATCACACCACATTTTCTTATCATTACGCACTGTATGAAATACCTAATCTATATGTCAAAACCTTATCATGCAATTCATTCACAAATACTTATTTGATTGATAATAGAAAGTGAAAATCACTTTTTCCTCACGAGGCTGAATGCACCCCGAACTCCAAGCACAGAGCCGAAAAAAACCTCGGCCCCGCCGGGAATCGAACCCGGACCTCCTGCAAGCCTAGTGTGATACCCACTCGGTCACGGAGGTTGCTTGTATCAGTTTATCACTAATTTTAGTTAATTCTTAGCCAATCTAGTGATTTAGTGACTTGAGGTTAGTAGGTTAGTACCCAGATAGGTATTTTGGGGATGGGTGACCCCATCTGGGCAATCGTGTTCTGCTGGTTGTTCCTGGCCCCCACTCAGGCTGGGTGAGGTTAATGTGAGGATGAGAGTTATCTTGTCGCCAAATGGGGAGTAAAACCCCCGTCAGGAGAAGATCTAAAAAATTTCTATCAAACGGAAATGTTTGGTACTCACGGGTTAACTTGAGAGTTTCACACCTCATTCAAATGAAATGAACAATAGTGGGAATGACCCCTATAAAAAGCTCACCCCTATTGCTCCCGCGATCCAAGGAGTGCTCCTCCTTGTTTACTATAATTTCCTAGAACTCCTTAGGTACTCCTTCCTATGAGAACTCCTTACTTACTACTTATGTATGAAGAAGTGTGCTATTTGATATGATACTTAATAGGTACCGACCTAATCTGTATGAAGACATGTGCTTAAAATTATTTACAAGAAATAAATACTCGTACTGACTGAATGGGGTATCGGCTGCTGAAACAAATTAACATCCCTTCCTAAATTTTTTTTTTTTGTTTTTTTTTTTTTTTTTTTTTTTTTTTTTTTTTTCAAGGTTAAAAAGTTTTTTTTTTTTTTTTTTTTTTTTTTTTTTTTTTTTTTTTTTTTTTTTTTAAGAGGTTTGATAGAGGGAACTGTAACTGCCCGAAATCCAAGAGAGAAGGAAGACAGAATAGGAGAAAGCCAGCCGTTCCGAGAACGAACATTATCCCACCAGGATAAAATCCGCCCCGGGCGGGAATCGAACCCGCGGCCTAGCGCTTACAAGACAGACGCACTACCAACTAAGCTAACTAGGCTGGCAACACAGTTCACTCTAGGTTAGCATCATTCCTGACTTATTAGCGCTAGTTCGCAAATCCAATTCTTCAAACGAAGCTATAGCTACGCCACTTGGAATAGCGTCGCCACCGATTTTGACTCAAATTTCTAATCAAATCAAACCCAGACAGACGAAAAAAAAATTCTAATCAGTAATCTTCAATCTCAGTTCCATTCAATCCCAAATCCAAATAACCCAATTGCGTCACTTAACAAGTCCAACTTTCAAGTAAAAATAAAATTCGGATACACATTCTGTTCAAATGGTTTTTTACTGCATTTTTATTTTTTATTTATTTCTACTGATTTTTTTTCTACTTTTTTGTGCCAGTATATTTACGATTCCATGTCAAAGAAGTAGCCTAATATTGGTTTTATTTTTGTAGTGGATATTAAATCTCTGATAAGAGAAATCCGTGGACGCCAAACGGTAGTCATGGAAACCGGTTGGAGCCGAATTGCCACCAGAGTGCAGGTCATGCCACTGTCACAGTCCATTTTTTCTTCTTCTTCTTCTTCTTCTTCTTCTTTCTTTCTTTTGTTGAAGAGGTTTGGTAGAGGGAACTGTATAGCTGCTAAGGTCTTATTGTCCCCAAATCGAAGAAGGAAGAAAGGATAGGAGAAAGCCTGCCGTTCCAAAAACGAACATGATCCGCTTGGGATAAAAATCCGAACTTGGTTTTATTTTTGTAGTGGATATTAAATCTCTGATAAGAGAAATCCGTGGACGCCAAACGGTAGTCATGGAAACCGGTTGGAGCCACATTGCCACCAGAGTGCAGGTCATGCCACTGTCACAGTCCATTTTTTTCTTCTTTTCTTCTTCTTCTTCTCCTTCTTCTTTCTTTCTATCTTTCTTTCTTTTGTTGAAGAGGTTTGGTAGAGGGAACTGTAGCTGCTAAGGTCTTATTGTCCCCAAATCGAAGAAGGAAGAAAGGATAGGAGAAAGCCAGCCGTTCAAAAAACGAACATGATCCGCTTGGGATAAAAATCCGAAGCGAGCGGGAAGCGAACCCGCAGCCTCGCGTTTACAAGGCAGACGCTACAATGTTCGTTCTCGGAACGGTTGGCTTTCTCCTATCCTGTCTTCCTTCACTCTTCGATTTCGGGACGATAAGACTTTAGCAGTTAAAGTTCCCTCCGTCAAACCTCTTAAAAAAAAGGAGGCAAAAGTCAGTTAACTCCTCCACTGGTTGTAATCTCAACCAAATTTTGTAAATATAATGCTAATCCAGCATGAAACTTCGTCTCGGGTCCTACTTTGAAGATCCTCGATTTCATCTCAATATTGTCGGATTAAAGCCCGATTCGATGATTTATTGGGCCGTTCGAGTGTTTTGAAAACCAATTTGTTCACCGAAACTGGTTTTCGGATGATGCATCTCGGATTTCGAAGGGAGACAACAGATTGGGCCTGTGATATTCAAATGTGAAAAATTATATCTAATCTGCAGTTTAAATTTTTAAACAGGGTGAACCAAATGTTGGAGTGTAACACCTTTTCTGTGTGGGCCCATGCAGGAATGACTTGTGGTTCAGAGACCTGTGGAGCTCACTAATAAGAAAGCCATCTACGAAGTCCCCAAAGTGTGGAACGGGCTCAAAACTGGCCACATTTATGGGTGAAATTTATTTGCTTTGTTGCCACACTGCCCAGTTTGTTTGTTTGTTTTTTTTTCAGCAAAGTCAGACTTGGGAGTAAGGATGTAACAAACAAACGGACCTCCAGACTCCAGACACACTAAATGCAAAATCGTTGAGTTAAACAATTTGCTCATTATACATATTTTTGACTCAATCTTGCCTTCGGGCATCCAAAGGGGCTCTTTTTCTGAGGTACTTCTACAGCTCACTGATCTGTTGTTGTTATAACGACGTCCAACAAGTCAATTCAGGTATCCTCCTCCTCTTCGAGTCCAAGGAAGGTTGCAACCTCCTTGGGTTTCATCCAAAGGTCTTGTATGGCAAGTTGTGTGGATTTGAGTGGACACTTGAATAGATGGTGGACAGTCCAGTCATTAGACTTCTAATAATGAGGTATCGGTCAGAAGTTTGTTCCATCCTGTAATTCCTACCTAGCATGAATACACTATTTTATCTCCAACTTGAGATGACAGTTCTCGGTGTCAACTTTCAGGGACCTACCGGAACATTTATAGCGATGGCCAGCCACTCATTATCAGGTAGACCTGACAGGTATGGCTGAAAAGGTCCGCTTGTCAGGTCTACCTGATACCTGATGAGCACACACACTATCATATATAGACCTGACAGGCGGACCTTATCAGGTGTACCTGTCAGGTCTATGTACGTGATGGTTAGGCGGTACACATTTGAACGATCGGTCAAAAAAAAAATGCCATCTTCGGTGAGACCAACACACAGACAGACAATAATAATTAACATACCACCACTCATCAATGGACATTACATCAATGGACATTAGGTTTATATTGGAAATGACAAAGGCAATAAAACACCAATTATGTCCACCCACAAGGTCGTGTTGCATGGTTCTCAGCGTGATTTATTGTAAATTGACCGTCTATCTGTACGTATAGAGTACTATGGTCATAGAGAGTGCCTATTTGGCCATTTTCTATTTGTATCTATTCTATCTATGAACAGGATGTCTATAAATTTACTATGGATGGATAGATAGATACCCACAAGACAAGGGACAGACCAAGTGTCCCTTAGTGTGGGTAGTTTTATAGTTTAGCAAAGGCGGCAGATTTATCAAAATCCAAGTCAAGCTGTTCAGTTCACAAGATAAACCATGCATGTTTATGCACCTCGTCAGAATGCATCTTTGAACTAGGAGGAACATCTTTGAACTATGAGGACATAGGAAATGGTCAAACTAGCTTGTAAACAACGCCGGGACAATTTAACATTTTGAAATATGAGCTAGTTCTGAGTCTTAGGAACATCTGACCCCGGATATTCAGTCCTTTTGGTTGGAACAGTTCAAGACTGGAGCTCTGAAATCTTTAAATTTGAATTAGCCAGAGAGATTCCTTTGTAAAGTCGGTCCAGATCAAAGAAATATCGCCCAGGATTGCACATGGAAACGTTCCGAGCAGGCTGCGCGGTTTTTCGCATTGGTTTTCTCCTGTTCTAGTGTTCTAGTTTGTTTCCTTGATAGAGTGACAGTGACAGTAAAGGAATGTAATGAGTAGTGAGATATATGCTATAATGGAAACAGGTCATGCCGCACTGCAAATGCTGCCCAAGTTGAAACGTAGCTTAAAACCAGAAGACCTAATTGCAAAAAAAAAAAAGTACAGTTCCTAGATCAATACACTGTGCTCTGTGCTCAATTTCTTGACTGGACTTGAACTCGAACTATCAACCTCCAGATTCAAAGTCCAAACCTGAACACTACTATGGTGTGTGGAGGCGCAATTTTCATAGTTGAACAAGAGCAGGTTGCGGGTAGTTTCACTTTTCAAATTGACCCCGGCCCGATCAAATTGGTACAACTGGCAATTCGATAAGTACCTATTCAGCGTATTTATGCTGAAATTCACGTGGTGGTAGGATTGAGTCATCCAGATGTGTCACCCTAGACACCACATGGTTAGGTGAGGAATCCCCCCTCGAGAAAAACCGCGAAATCCTGGGATTAACCGACCTTAGGCCGCAAGTTTGATGGTCCTTTTTTTTTAGGGCTTTATTTTAAGTGGCAGGGTTCTCACTTACGTGAGCTCTTCCACCCAAGGTCCTGAATAGTGGACGTGAGAGAAGTGTGTTTCTAGATTTTTACTTAAAATACATTACTTTCCTTCCTATAGGATAAGGAAAGTAAAAAGAGGTTTGACAGAGGGAACTGTATCTGCCTGGGTCTTATCGTCCCAAAACCGAAAAGAGAAGGAAGAGGAGACGCGTTATCATCAACTGAGCTAAATACCTTTGTGCACATCACCATAATGTTGTCACTACTACCAGCAATTTAGAACATTGTTAATAGACGTATATAGATGCGGATATTTTATGAATAAATAACATACTTATTGATAAGGGATAGATATTTAGTTCTGATTTCTCACACTAACTGACCATCTTGACCAATATAGGTATATGCAGAATTCAGATTCCAGAACCAAAAAAAAAAAAAAAAAAAAAAAAAAGGGGTAAAATCCAATT
>NW_007382626.1:0-1318 GCF_000475195.1 Diaphorina citri | reverse complement strand
TCGTTTGTTTTGAGAAATGTGTTTTAGGCAATCCATCCATAAGACACGCATCTTAAACACAAAGTCTCGTCGGCTATATGGGGTAAGTCAGTCATGCTCATTGCATAAATGATAAAGAACATTTATATTAGAATTCCGTGTAGAATGTAGAAAATAATATTCTTGCTCTAGGTAAGTGTCAAGGTGTGGTGACTAGCGAGATAGACGATCTTGGTTTGTGGATCTTTCGACTTTAAAACCATCCCTTATAAGGAAAATACCCAAGATCTCACTGTTAATTCTTTCCTAAACCGCTTTTAGATTTGGCTAACGGACTCTATACCCTAGTTAACCTAGCGATTTGTCCGCCTCACTTCCTCTTATGTGTCTCCGGTCCCTCTGTTTAAAATATGTTTTTTTTTTTTTTTTTTTTTTTTTTTTTTTTTTTTAAGAGGTTTGATAGAGGGAACTGTAACTGCCCGAAATCCAAGAGAGAAGGAAGACAGGATGAGATAAAGCCAGTTCAGGATATCGTGCAGGAATCTAGCGCTTACAAGGCAAACGCGGTACCAACCAAGCTAACTAGGCTGGCAACACAGTTCACTCTAGGTTAGCATCATTCCTGACTTATTAGCGCTAGTTCGCAAATCCAATTCTTCAAACGAAGCTATAGCTACGCCACTTGGAATAGCGTCGCCACCGATTTTGGTTCAAATTTCTAATCAAATCAAACCCAGACAGACCGAAAAAAATTCTAATCAGTAATCTTAAATCTCAGTCCCATTCAATCCCAAATCCAAATAACCCAATTGCGTCACTTAACAAGTCCAACTTTCAAGTAAAAATAGAATTTGGATACACATTTTATTCAGATGGTTTTTTACTGCATTTTTATTTTTTATTTATTTCTACTGATTTTTTTTCTACTTTTTTGTGCCAGTATATTTACGATTCCATGTCAAAGAAGTAGCCTAATATTGGTTTTATTTTTGTAGTGGATATTAAATCTCTGATAAGAGAAATCCGTGGACGCCAAACGGTAGTCATGGAAACCGGTTGGAGCCAAATTGCCACCAGAGTGCAGGTCATGCCACTGTCACAGTCCATTTTCTTCTTCTTTTTCTTCTTCTTCTTCTTTCTTTCTTTCTTTCTATCTTTCTTTCTTTTGTTGAAAAGGTTTGGTAGAGGGTAGAGGGAACTTTAGCTGCTAAGGTCTTATTGTCCCGAAATCGAAGAAGGAAGAAAGGATAGCATCGAAAAAGCCAGCCGTTCCAAAAACGAACATGATCCGCTTGGGATAAAAATCCGAACCGAGCGGGAAGCGAACCCGCAGCCTCGC
>NW_007382625.1:7529-7593 GCF_000475195.1 Diaphorina citri | reverse complement strand
AGGCTTGCCAAACGTCCCGAATTGGCCGGGACAGTCCCGAATTTCAGGGGGTGTCCCGGCGTCT
>NW_007382625.1:0-6303 GCF_000475195.1 Diaphorina citri | reverse complement strand
TCCGATCTCCCCCCACACACACACACACACCATTTCTCTCCCTTTTAGGGAATGGGTGCGAGTAAAAAACTGGAGGCTGCAGTCATGCAGACACCGAATGCCGAATTACAAGCTATAACACTGGCAGGAGCCGTAGCTCCCAATGTAGCGCCCCATGTGGCCCCAGCCGCGGCATAGCATGCCATAACAACCGCGGCACAGCCAGCTTGTGCCGTAGCCATTGCAATTGGACCGGCCTCAGTGTATTGGGAACAGATGAGGAGAAAACAAAGGAGAATTACTTTGGTGTTCATGTTTACCGAGCCAACTATTGGTGTGTAAGGGCCAAAACAATGGTTAATACAGAAGAAAACTGGATGAAATCTCGTACAGAACAAAACTGGATGAAATATCGAACAGAACAAAACTGGATGAAATTCAGAGTCTCGTTGTTTTAAGTTGAGTTAAATCACTTCTCTTGGTACGGGTTGCAAGAACTATGAAAAAATGAAAAATACAACTTCAAATGGGTTTTGGAAGGTGCTTGTACTAAAATTGACAAAAATTAGACTTCTAATTAATACTGGAACTCCGCCCCTGTTGAAAATCGGATCTGTCCAGATAGCTTTTTCTGGTAGCCCTTTCGGTCCTGCATCAACCCTCAAGCGTTGTACAGTCGTTCGCGGGACACCCTGGGCTATAATTGAGATTTCAGCGGTAGTGAACTATCGCTGGAGACTGACGAACACGAAATGCACTCGGTACGCTGGGGAAAATGATATATATACCTAGAGACGTGGAGAAAATGCATCAGTGTATCATGTAGGTATCAGTAGTTACATGTACTTGTATTGATGTTCGATATGTTAGGCTCAATCCCCGAATTCGCTCAATGAGCGAAAATTATGCATCAGTGTATCATGTAGGTATCAGTAGTTACATGTACTTGTATTGATGTTCGATATGTTAGGCTCAATCCCCGAATTCGCTCAAAGAGCGAAAAAATAGCTCACTCCGCGGAGTAAAAAATGCAAAATGCTCATTCCCCGAAATTCCATCCATCGTGAAGGAATGTTATCCATTGTGAAGAGGAAGAAAATAAAATGAAATTATTTACAAGTAGGTAAAATCAAAATAATAATCTTATCAGCAAACATTTCATATTCAAACAAATCATACGACAATTTTATAATTATATTAGGTAATTATTATTTTTAAAATTAAATAACTAAATCTAAGTAGTCTAAATTTTATTCTTAAATCTCTATATGAAAAAGTACGCAGTATTTACAGTTTCGAAAAAAATATCTAGTACCGCCTCCCCACACACCATCAATATTTCTGTCAATATGTAATAAAGATGAAGAAAATGGGGGACAAAGGCTGCAAGGGATTAAAGTCAAAGTTATACACTATTGATATGATTACAACATTGACAGAACTATTGTTAGTATTCGGCCGCGACCCGTATCGAAAAAATCTTTCACCATGCCTTTTCCACAAGTTTGGCCATGCCTCGGGATGAACTAGCGGGATTCCGGAGCGAAGCGACGGAATTCAGCTAGTATGTAATAAAGATAAAGAAAATGGGGGACAAAGGCTGCAAGGGATTTCTTAACCTAGCTCAAAGTCAAAGTTACACACTATTGATATGATTACAAGATTGAAATTGTTAGTATTCGGCCGCGACCCGTATCGAAAAAATCTTTCGCTTGTTCGGTCCAAGGTTCATTTATATTCTATACGTTCTGCCTCGGTGGGGTAGTGTTTAAGACGCTCACCATGAAATCTCGTACAGAACAAAACTGGATGAAATATCGTACAGAACAAAACTGGATGAAATCTCGTACAGAACAAAACTGGATGAAATTCAGAGTCTCGTTGTTTAAGTTGAGTTAAATCACTTCTCTTGGTACGGGTTGCAAGAACTATGAAAAAATGAAAAATACAACTTCAAAAGGGTTTTGGAAGGTGCTAAAACTTGTACTAAAATTGACAAAAATTAGACGTGGGTTCAATCCCAGCCAAGGTATGGAATTTTATCCTCAGTTTAATTTGAGAATTTGACCATAGTAATAGTAGTAGAATACTACTGGAGTAAAGGGACTTTTCAGTCCTGTGCGAGCAGTATAAATAAGCACCATTATCATAATCCATGTGAAATTGAACGGGACTCTAAATTTAACGATTGAACATGGTGGAGAGGCTACTCAAACAGTCGACACTTAGCAAATGAAGGAACACTTCTCCTGGGCTTCTCGCTCTTTCTTCCTGTAAAATAGAAACAAAAAGTAGGTATGTTAAGAATCTTATGTAAAATCTCTTCCTGTAAACAAAAAGGATGTTTAGAATAAGAAAGATTTTCTTTTCTTGGCGGGAAAAACGGGACTCTAAATTTAACGATTGAACATGGTGGAGAGGCTACTCAAACAGTCGACACTTAGCAAATGAAGGAACGACTTAGGATATAATTTACTTAGGATTTAATTTTCACCGCTAGTAGCGATTGTGTCGTCTTAGCGCGAATTTTCAAATTTTTGTAATTTTTTATTTAGTTGTTCTGAAGATGGCCATAGTAATGGTCGAAATATATCAACTCGTCTGTCCTTTTATCCTTTTAGTCTTTTTTTAACGTCTATCAGATAGGGGACAGTCCATAATCCACTCCAGTCAAGTGAAGACCATGTCTAGAAATATGTATGACTTAGGATATGTATGTATTATAATGTCTTCTTACACCAACCTCAGTGGTGCAGTGGTTAGCGTGGTGGACTTCGGATCTGGAGGTTGGTGGTTCGAGTCCAAGTCAAGTCAAAAGATTTAGCGTAGTGCATTAAGCGGGGAACGACATTTGTGACAAGCATTTGTGCTTAACACAAATAAAATTCCAAGTCAAGTCAAAAAATTTAGCGTAGTGCATTAAGCGGGGAACGACATTTGTGACAAGCATTTATGCTTAACACAAATAAAATTCCTTTTTTTTTTGATAATGTCTTCTTACGCATGCGTGGTGTCGTCTTCAACAAAGTCGTAGGCCTGTTCCCGCGTCACGCACTCGACATGACTCACCCGATTCCTGAACATGACACCATAGAACTTATTGGCATGCTCCAGCAACTCGGGCCTGAACGTAGTCGTGATGAACTGTGCATGCTTGGACATCTCGTGGATCATGTCGGCCACTGCCTTGCGATGGTGCGCGTCCAGAGCCTGGTCTATCTCATCGAATAGATAGAACGGGGCCGGATCACACTTCTGAATGGCGAAGATGAAGGCGAGGTCTCGTGGATCATGTCGGCCACTGCCTTGCGATGGTGCGCGTCCAGAGCCTGGTCTATCTCATCGAATAGATAGAACGGGGCCGGATCGCACTTCTGAATGGCGAAGATGAAGGCGAGAGCTACCAGGGATTTCTGACCCCCGGACAGAGCGTTCATTTCTCGCATCTCGCCCTGGTTGGTGAACATGACCTGCGGGGGTGCGGGTGAGAATAGAATATACAATCTTGATGGTTATTCTGCTGGAATCTCAGAGTACCAGGGATTTCTGACCCCCGGACAGAGCGTTCATTTCTCGCATCTCGCCCTGGTTGGTGAACATGACCTGCGGGGGTGCGGGTGAGGTGATTAGAATAGAATATACTGTTCGGTAGCTCAAGAGATAGAAATGTTAACGAGTAAAATTGACATAAAGGAACACAGATAATGAGAGAGCAGATACATACGTTGTCGCTGGTTTTGAGAGAAGAGAGTGAGCGGGGCGCTTGGTTGGGAGATGGTGGCCGAGCCTATTCTGTTCGGTGAATAATTTCCTGGGTAGGATGATTTTTACAGAAATTTTGAAACATCATTTCTGCTTTTTTACGAAACTTTTACTTTTAACAACTTCAAAGTAAATTCGATGGGTATCTTATCTTATTTATCCATTATTGACTTTAAAAATCGGGGGAAATTGAAAATACAGACCGGGACTGCAAAATGTAAACAAAGATTTCAATAAATTTCCACCAATAAGAGAAGAGTAAAGTCAGGTGACAAAACAAATTTGGTTAGTCAGCTGTTCGTGAACTGTCCTTCGACCTTGATATGTAAAAAGACCCAAACCCTCCCTCTATGTTATTCTTATTCTGAGGCTGGAATAGGACAGTAGGACTGAAAAATTCCTTTTATCCCCGCAGTCTGACCAGGGTCTTATAGATTTTGACATATGTACATATATATGGAATACATACGACCTAGTGCTTACAAGTTAGATATAAGTATAAGTAGTGCTTTATTTCGACAGTAAGCTTAGAACAAGTTGTTCCATTACCATTACATATACTAACAGTTTGATAGAGCACCTCTTTAATGATGTTATTTCGTTTACAATTTGAATATAGATAGGTAAAGTAAAAATTAAAAGAAAAGTTAAAAAAAGAAAAGATATGAGTAAAAATAGTCACTATGAATGATAGACGAAGTGAGGGGAAAAAGTTACCGAAAAAAGGGACCGAAATACTACCCAAGCCAAAGCCCGCCACTTGCGATTACTTTTATCGCATGCGATGGACTCATCGATCGCATGCGATAAAACTGTGAGAGCCGGGTTTAATTAGACTTGGAAGTGTCTCTTACCTTGATGCCTACGCCATGATAGTTGGAACTATCCTGATCCATAAGGTCAGCACTGCCCATGAATGAGCCATCCCGTGCCTTGAGTACCAACTCTGCCGATCCTCCTGGTACCAACTTCTTGAACGAATCGAACCCGCGGCCTAGCGCTTACAGGGCGGACGCACTACCAACTAAGCTAACTAGGCTGGCAAGAGCCGGGTTTAATTAGACTTGAAAGTGTCTCTTACCTTAATGCCTACGCCATGATAGTTGGAACTATCCTGATCCATAAGGTCAGCACTGCCCATGAACGAGCCATCCCGTGCCTTGAGTACCAACTCTGCCGATCCTCCTGGTACCAACTTCTTGAAGACTTCGGTGAAGAACTTAGCCACCTGACGAAATGTGAACTGGATGGCCTCACACTTCTGCTGCTCCAGCGCTGTCATTAGCTCCTTGATCTTCTCCTCACCTGAAATTAGATAGTTTGTCCTTCTGTTCTGAGAAGCTCAAGAACTGATCCAATGCCTTCTTATTCACATGACTAAACTTCTTAGAAATGTCTTACCTCTGTCGAGTTCTTCTTTTCGATTCATCAGTTTGTCCTTCTGTTCTGAGAAGCTCAAGAACTGATCCAATGCCTTCTTATTCACATGACTAAACTTCTTAGAAATGTCTTACCTCTGTCGAGTTCTTCTTTTCGATTCATCAGTTTGTCCTTCTGTTCTGAGAAGCTCAAGAACTGATCCAATGCCTTCTTATTCACATGACTAAACTTCTTAGAAATGTCTTACCTCTGTCGAGTTCTTCTTTTCGATTCATCAGTTTGTCCTTCTGTTCTGAGAAGCTCAAGAACTGATCCAATGCCTTCTTATTCACATGACTAAACTTCTTAGAAATGTCTTACCTCTGTCGAGTTCTTCTTTTCGATTCATCAGTTTGTCCTTCTGTTCTGAGAAGCTCAAGAACTGATCCAATGCCTTCTTATTCACATGGCTAAACTTCTTCAGATGAGAGTTGGCGTTTTCCAACTCCTTGAAGAGATTCTTCTGGGAGTATGCCATGTATTTGTTGGTCATGTCGTTACTAGGCATTGTACCTGCAGGTGAGAAAACATACTTAGATCAGGGGTGTAAAAAATAATAAAAAAAGTAAAAAGAACAACAAAGAAAAACTAACAAGTGTTTGTCTTTTATTATTCATTTGCCTATTTTAATTATTTATTTTTTAGGTTAGAAAGAAAAAAATAAAACTTTTTTTACAGGACTATAAGCAGAATGCTCGTGCTTCGCCAAGGAAAACTGATTATAACTCGGGATAGGTTTGTATTTCGACAAAATCCTCTCTTATTGCACATGTAGAACATAATTGGGAAGGATTCTTAGTGAGTTAACATGTAGAACCTTTGATGGAAGGATTCTTAGTGAGTTGGCAAAGATTTAAGCCTTTGATGGAAGGATTCTCAGTGAGTTAGCAAAGACTTAAGCCTTTGATGGAAGGATTCTTAGTGAGTTGGCAAAGATTTAAGCCTTTGATGGAAGGATTCTCAGTGAGTTAGAAAAGATTTAAGCCTTTGATGGAAGGATTCTTAGTGAGTTGGCAAAGATTTAAGCCTTTGATGAAAGGATTCTCAGTGAGTTAGAAAAGATTCAAGCCTTTGATGGAAGGATTCTTAGTGAGTTGGCAAAGATTTAAGCCTTTGATGGAAGGATTCTCAGTGAGTTAGCAA
>NW_007382624.1:0-8345 GCF_000475195.1 Diaphorina citri | reverse complement strand
CAAGATGTAATGATAGGAAATTAGAGTGCAGCTCATGCCACAAGAGTGTTGGGCACGTCTTTAGAAAATACCTAGAGACCCTTCTCAGACATACCTACGGTACAAGAACGGTATTGAAGTCAGGTGAAATGCTCCTCAACTAACTATCTTTCTAACTAGACAATTTAATTATTCCCCGTAGGGAGAAGAGGAGGGGAAATGAGTTGAAGTCAAGGAGTAACAGACTCTCAAACTGTTTTATCAGGAGATGCTCAACACATTAAAAAATCATCTAAATCCTGCATTTGAAATCCTAAAAATAGCACAAAAATTTCTATTTGTAAACAGTTTAGTACATACTGTGGTCATTAAGATCACTATTAACATAGGTAAATCCATTTAATACAAGACTTTTGAAGTGTAAATATCAAAATTTTAGTTTCCGCTTCAAGATTTGCTCAAGATGGTTAAGGCAGGATTAAAAAATAACTAAAAAATCAAGTCAACTGCAGTCCGGCGTATCTCACAAAATCAATTCCTAGTTCCATTTCTGGACACGTACGTACCTCAGTTCAAAAAACACAGTGAGTGACAGAAGTTCATAGACTTTTGAAGTGTAAATATCAAAATTTTAGTTTCCGCTTCAAGATTTGCTCAAGATGGTTAAGGCAGGATTAAAAAATAACTAAAATATCAAGTCAACTGCAGTCCGCCGTATCTCACAAAATCAGTTCCTAGTTCCATTTCTGGACACGTACATACCTCAGTTCAAAAAACACAGTGAGTGACAGAAGTTCAAAATCTAAGTACCTACTTTTTCGGAACTTGCAAGGAAATCACGGGACAGGAATTGGTCATCCTGTCGGTTGATGGAACATCTTCAAAAGTCCAAAGTTTGAAACAAAAGCATATGATTACGGGTTTTCTCTTTTGATGCTACATTTACAAAACCGTTTCCTGCCTTGGTAGCCCACGTTTAGAGGATGTAATAGTATAGGTTCCCTGTCGCGTATAATATCTCTAGTAGCGCGGTCAAACTTTCTTGACTTGGCGGGGCGGAGCGCTACCGCGCTCCTTAATAAATTGGTCTGAGATTTTGAAGGAACGATACTATCTCACAAACACAGACGCGAAACTGACGTACACAAGCTTTGTCGACATATCTAGGGTAATAAACTGATCTCTCCTCGCTGGTCTGCCTCTTTGGGCATAACCTATCCACAGTAACTGATATCCTGTAGACCGAAAATGTGGATGGCCGAAATCGGTTGACATTTTGGAGGAACAAAAATGCTTTGCTTACTTTTTCTGGCAGGAATGACAACTTAGTGCAAACCAAAAGCTCAGTGCAACTCCTGTCATAGAGCAAAGACGGACCAACATACCTGAAACAAACGAAGGGATAAAGGTAAGTATAGATTAGGCGTAAGGGTATATTTTGGCAATAGGTGGTGGTAATGTACTCGTATGCATTTTTACAACGCTCTACATGTAGTTGTACTTACTTCAAATGTAGCTTTCTAAAGACAAAAGTCCATCGGATAGTAGGTACAATAGCACAAATTTTCAAACCATAAAAAAAGGAAACAATCCTTTGTTTTACCCTCTCCCTCCCTCCCTCCTGCTCTATCTCTCTCTCAACATTATCTGACTCTATTCCTCGCCCTCTCTCTTTCTTTCTTTCTCTCTCTCACTCTCTCTCCCTCTCCCTCCTCTCCCTCTCTCTCTTTCTCTCTCACTCTCTCTCCCTCTCCCTCCTCCCTCTCCCTCCTCTCTCTCTCTCCTCCCTCTCTCTCTCTCCCAACATTATCTGACTGTATTCCTCGCCCTACATTCCACCATATCCCCAACTCCAAGCCAACTTCAAACTCTTTTAGGGGACATTTACTTCAGCTATGCTGTGGGATGTTAAGCACATCCACTGATGAAATTAGTAGAGATGCCTTAGCTCCTATTTCTCTAGATATTATTACTAGAGGTTCGGTGCACTGTAAAACTGACCCCGAAAAAGGGCAGAGAGAGCCCAAAAATCGACTAATATTAGAAAATGCCCTTTAAGTATGTATTGGACATTTTTGGAAAATTTAATCAAAATCTGATAACCTGTTGGAGAGTTATGGTGAAACGAATAAACAAACTAATAGACTAACAGACTACCTATCTAAAGAAGAAAAAAAATCTTCGAGTTAAAACGCATGTAGAATTCACTTCGTTCAATCATTGACCAAAGAGCAAAGGAAGGTTAAGTTTGATAATCATATCTCGGGATGCGTATATTTTTCCATGGAAATAACAATAAAAGTTGGTGAGGTGAATGTGTAGGGGAAAAAAGTTATAGGTACAAAAATGAAGTGTTTCGAAACACAAAAAACCCTGAGGAATTCCCTCGCTAGTAGAAAATGAAAGTGAGCAGTGGTGTGCCCACAACTGAGTTTGAAACTTCCCGCTTATTTAGTTCAGGTACCTAAGCATGAGAGCTTTGAGGTTAGAATGTTATCAAAAAGTATACAAAACCATTGTCCATTGCTGAAAAAATAAGAAAATAAAATAATATTAAAGAAATAAAAATACTAGGCTCAATTTCTTTATTTTCTGCAAGGGTCGGAAGTATGGTCGGAGCTATGGTCAAAGCTCCGTTGAGGAGACTTCTATTCATTACCATGGTTTGTTCATTTTCTCTTTGGTCGGTACTCGGCTGGGGTCGATGATTGGTTCTCCGTTGTGGACGCCTACTAAGGAGGAAGGGAATCCCTAGCTTCCAACTATAATCCGCCACTGAAAAGTCCGTGTATTCTCTGCGAGGGTGTTACCCAGACAAGGTGAAGGGCTGCTGTTTTGAAATCCCATTGTTTTATCTCTGTGTTTTGATCACAGCAGAGGTGTTATTATGGTCGGTCCTTTTCATTAGTAGAGGCTGCTGGGGAGCAGGTTCACTAGTAAGAGGATTTATTATTTTATGATGAGCGCATTAGATTGGTATTCAATTTAACCCCTTGGAGGTCAGATTGCTGAGATGGTTCAAAAATAAACTGGGACATCGGCTGTAAATCGATGAAACCTCACAGTTAACTACCTGACACCTGATGTAGACTTGGGTTAAGCCCAAGTTTGTCGAGGTCAGATTGCTGAGATGGTTCAAAAATAAACTGGGAAATTGGCTGTAAATCGATGAAACCTTACAGTTAACTACCTGACACCTGACGTAGACTGGATTTGTTGAGGTCAGATTGCTGAGATGGTTCAAAAATAAACTGGGAAATTGGCTGTAAATCGATGAAACCTTACAGTTAACTACCTGACACCTGATGTAGACTTGGGTTAAGCCCAAGTTTGTTGCATGAATCGCCGTCTTGATGCAAATTTTGCGTGTTTATACCACTCAAATCCTTCACTTTTTGGACCTCCTGCAGGAGGTAGAACATTTCAATAGTTTTCGCCTTTTCGGGGAGAAACTAAGGGGTTATTTCCAGAAAACATTAAACTATAGTTACGTCCTCGAAAATTGACTGGATGAATCGCCGTCTTGATGCAAATTTCGCGTGTTGATACCACTCAAATCCTTCACTTTTTGGACCTCCTGCAGGAGGTAGAACATATACTCCACACCAACATATACTATATACTCCTCTGTATATACTCCACAAAGTGTTAAGGATTACGTCATAATATCACCAACAGCTAGTTCAAAGATGTTTAAGGTCCACTCTATATTCTATATCCCAGAAAAACCTGCCGAATCGGTTCGTGTAAAGATACACAGGCGTGCTTACTGGAACTTGGCCTGGCGCACTGCCGTGCGCTCAGATCTTCAGGACATATAGCTTTAAACGTAGTTTACATAAGTACTTATACACTGAAGCATATATTTCGGAGGATGCACCAAGCACCATCCCTTCATATTAAGTATACCTACTGATAGGTGATATAGGTAATATTAGGTAAAGGTACTAGTAATCTTCAGGACATAGCTTTAAACGTAGTTTACATAAGTACCTATACACTATACATATACACAATACTTCTACACTGAAGCATCCCTTTAATTCAAATGGTTATCACATTTTAGTATTCTGTGGAACCCTCTCTCTCATCTCCCTCTGTTTAACACATGTTACGTTCACAATTATCACCAACACCATTCGTTAACCCATCGTATTTACATCTTAAACCCCACGGTATGCTGGAAAGTCATTAATTATGATTACAAACATTAGAAATATTGGGGATATTGTACATAAAGATTAAGCTAGCATCAGCATTTTGACAAACCCAATTTACAATCTTGAACATATCGTCATATTATTTGTCTTTATTAGTTCTCTACTAGCAAAATGAGCAATTGTCACATTTTGAACCCATCGTATTTACATCTTAAACCCCACGGTATGCTGGAAAGTCATTAATTATGATTACAAACATTAGAAATATTGGGGATATTGTGCAGAAAGATTAAGCTAGCACCAGCATCAGCATTTTGACAAACGCAATCTTCAATCTTGAACATTTCGTCATATTATTTATCTTTATTAGTTCTCTACTACCGAAATGAGCTATTGTCACATTTTTCTTTATTATGGTGAGCAAATTGACTATGGCAAATTGATTTCATTGAAATGAATTATTGTATAATGATTTGGAGATTAAAATGAAGACATTGTTAGCATGTATTGGAAAGTTGATTGTGAGCATGAATGCTTGGAAGTAATAATGTCGTTCTTGATGGAAATCAGATAATACTATGTCTTTAAAAAGAAGAACACAATAACTTTTACTCACTATGTCTTTAACTCGAACCACCAACCTCTTGATCCGAAGCCCACTACCCAATTGAAGTTTGTTGTTGGTATTTTGTTGCAAGTTATTCTGAGATTCGCTCGCGATACATACAAACATTAGAAATATTGGGGATATTGTACAGAAAGATTAAGCTAGCACCAGCATCAGCATTTTGACAAACGCAATCTTCAATCTTAAACATATCGTCATATTATTTGTCTTTATTAGTTCTCTACTAGCAAAATGAGCAATTGTCACATTTTTCTTTATTATGGTGAGCAAATTGACTATGGCAAATTGATTTCATTGAAATAAATTATTGTATAATGATTTGGAGATTAAAATGAAGACATTGTTAGCATGTATTGGAAAGTTGATTGTGAGCATGAATGCTTGGAAAAAATAACGTCGTTCTTGATGGAAATCAGATAATACTATGTCTTTAACTCGAACCAACAACCTCTTGATCTGAAGCCCACTACCCAATTGAAGTGTGTTGTTGGTATTTTGTTGCAAGTTATTCTGAGATTCGCTCGCGATACATGTTCAATGTGGAATCTAAGTGAAATTAAAAAAAAAAAAAATGGTCGAGTCAAAACTTGGAACTTACATCTTTCGCTCAACAAATTTGAATGTCCTGCACACTTATTATAGGTACCATGGACAGATGCAAATGCAAGCGTGGACAAAGGTGCAATCATGTAAAGCAAACAGCATAATATGGTCACATAAAACATGGGTCTGAACTTTGTGATGACTGTTTTAGGGGATACGCTTGAACAACTGCAGAAATAATATTCAATGAGCATTTACTGTACAACATTAGGTTCCATTCTCACGAAAAGGTATCTATTAGTAAAAGGGTTGGCCATGGAATTCTAAACAAATAAATTCCTAGCCATAAAACATATTAGATTATCATAATTGACAGAGGGACAAAGTACGGGGGAGGGACATACTACAGGATGGACACGGTATGACACAGACCTGTGAAGTCCAACGTGCCAGATGTTTCATCGCTACGAAATAAAAAGGCCGTGAAACCTACCTACACCTTAAAAAAATACTACTGAATTACTGATAATTACGGAATCAACCGTAAAATAAGTGGTGTTATACCAGATCCTGAGAAATTTTCTCGAAACTTCAAAATCTACAACCTATTTATAATAAAGCTATATTAAGTACCTACTGATAGGTAATATTAGGTAAAGGTACTAGTAATCTTCAGGACATAGCTTCAAACGTAGTTTACATAGGTAAGTACCTATACACTATACACAATATTTCTACACTGAAGCATATATTTCGGAGGATGCACCAAGCACCATCCCTTTAATTCAAATGGTTATCACATTTTAGTATTCTGTGGAATCCTCTCTCTCATCTCCCTCTGTTTAACACATGTTACGTTCACAATTATCACCAACACCATTCGTTCACCCATCGTATTTACATCTTAAACCCCACGGTAGGTATGCTGGAAAGTCATTAATTATGAAAACATTAGAAATATTGGGGATATTGTACATAAAGATTAAGCTAGCATCAGCATTTTGACAAACCCAATTTACAATCTTGAACATATCGTCATATTATTTGTCTTTATTAGTTCTCTACTAGCAAAATGAGCAATTGTCACATTTTGCTTTATTATGGTGAGCAAATTGACTATGGCAAATTGATTTCATTGAAATAAATTATTGTATAATGATTTGGAGATTAAAATGAAGACATTGTTAGCATGTATTGGAAAGTTGATTGTGAGCATGAATGCTTGGAAAAAATAACGTCGTTCTTGATGGAAATCAGATAATACTATGTCTTTAACTCGAACCAACAACCTCTTGATCTGAAGCCCACTACCCAATTGAAGTGTGTTGTTGGTATTTTGTTGCAAGTTATTCTGAGATTCGCTCGCGATACATGTTCAATGTGGAATCTAAGTGCCTACTTTTTCGGAACTTGCAAGGAAATCACGGGACAGGAATTGGTCATCCTGTCGGTTGATGGAACATCTTCAAAAGTCCAAAGTTTGAAACAAAAGCATATGATTACGGGTTTTCTCTTTTGATGCTACATTTACAAAACCGTTTCCTGCCTTGGTAGCCCACGTTTAGAGGATGTAATAGTATAGGTATCACGATGCGTGAAAATAAGAGTTTATTAAACTGACAATCTGACACACAATTTCAATTAAATTCAATTTAGAAGAAAACAAAACCTGACAGTTTAAACCGGCATAATTAAACCACCTTAACACCTTTACCTGCAATCAAGCCACTTAGCCAGTTTGACACATGATGCCTCCAAAAATGCGTAAAAAATACTGAACTTCCGTTCTAAGTTACGGTCCTTGAGTAGGCCCAGTAGAAACGAACCCATATTTCTTCTAATCGTCTAATTAAAGGGTTTTTAATTTCTAACTTTCTACACTTTACTAAGCCTCAAAGTTGGAAACAAAAGCAGATGATTACGGTTTTCTCTTTTGATGCTATTACCTTTCCAAAACCCCGTTTTCTTGCCCTGGTAGACACTTTTAGAGGATGTATTATTAGAGGTATCACGATGCGTGAAAATGAGAGTTTATCAGACTGATCAAACTGACAATCTGACACACAATTTCAATTAAATTCAATTTAGAAGAAAACAAAACCTGACAGTTTAAACCGGCATAATTAAACCACCTTAACACCTTTACCTGCAATCAAGCCACTTAGCCAGTTTGACACATGATGCCTCCAAAAATGCGTAAAAAATACTGAACTTCCGTTCTAAGTTATGGTCCTTGAGTAGGCCCAGTAGAAACGAACCTATGTTTCTTCTAATCGTCTAATTAAAGGGTTTCTAATTTCTAACTTTCTACACTTTACTGAGCCACTAGTATCTTGAGTCCATCCTGTATGATAATCCAGTCATATATTTAGGAACTATGAAAGGATTAATTAACGTCAGTTGTTGCCGAGGAGAAGTGAAAATGGGGCAAAAACGAAATTAGAAATAACAATTTTTCGGAGGGGTTCTCTTCTAGCTAATGATTAATATTTAAATGATGTATGATACGATTTTTAACCCTTCATTGGGAGATAGTACCAAAATGGAGGGTATTCAGAAGGTCTTGGAAAAGAGACGATGTGTGAGAGAAGTTGGCGAAATAAATGAGTTCCTCAAAGAACCTGACTGGGTTAAAAGTGTAAAAGCCCATGAAACCAATCAGCCAAAAGACCAGAGCAGAATCCACATCTATGTAGATACTCGTACAACTCCAAGCCAACTTCAAACTCTTTTAGGGGACATTTACTTCAGTTATGCTGTGGGATGTTAAGCACATCCACTGATGAAATTAGTGGAGATGCCTTAGCTCCTATTTCTCTAGACATTATTACCAGAGGTTCGGTGTACTGTAAAACTGACCCCGAAAAAGGGCAGATAGAGCCCAAAAATCGACTAATATTAGAAAATGCCCTTTAAGTATGTATTGAACATTTTTGGAAAATTTAATCAAAATCTGATAACCTGTTGGAGAGTTATGGTGAAACGAATAAACAAACTAATAGACTAACAGACTACCTATCTAAAGAAGAAAAAAA
>NW_007382623.1:2053-8356 GCF_000475195.1 Diaphorina citri | reverse complement strand
ATGTTGAAAAATTTCGCCTGCGGCGCTCAAAATTTGATTGGAATGCGTTCCTGAAAAGTTGGGGGGTGGGGGGGGGTTTCTTACAATGCTCCCCTATGTATGTGGCCCGCATACACATGGAAGTTGGAAACCCCTGATCTAGAGCTATGATGAACCGAAAAGAGGGAACTGTAACGGCTATGTCTTATCGTCCCGAAATCGAAGAGAAAAGGAAGACAGGATAAGAGAAAGCCAGCCGTTCAAAGAACGGGCCTTATCCGTTCAGGATAAAATTCGACCCAGGCGGGAATCGAACCCGCATACGGAAATTGAAACGGACTTAATTACGGTAGAGAGGGGGGTAGTTAGGTAGGTACCTACTAGGTACATCAATTCATATTTCATCCAACTCGCAGGCAGGTAGGTATAACTTCAGCCTCCTTCATTCGACACTTGAAATCAACCATTGCTCTCAATACGTCAAACTTTAGGATGAAAAAAAAAGTGTTCGAAAAAAAAAATCTTGAAACACTCTTCGGAAGGTAAAGCAGATATTTCCGAAGAAGGAGAAAAAAAATCGTGTTTTATTGATTTAAATATGGGTATGTAAAGAACAGGCAAGAGAAGAACACGAAATAAAACTTGAAGAGAAAAAAGAGGAGAAAGAATTGGCCAATCAGCAGTTATTTGTAGAGAGGTGCTTCAAGTTCATGTAGAGTCAGCAAAGAGGTAGAATGTAGATAGAATCTTAACCCATCATGGAGCCTAAGGACTTTGTCTTCAAACTCTTCTAATTCACTTTTTGTTTCCCTCACCCTTTCTTACTCCTAATACTCGTAGTCTTGTTTACTTTAAGGAAGAAATAATTTAATAAACTAGGAAGGGCTTTTGGGGGGGAAGTACTATATAACGTATCTAACTCATTTTTTTTGAAAATTGGACTCCCATCTTTTTTCCCGAGGGGTCTTCATTTGTCAAGGGTCTAAGTTTTCCTTGCCCTTGAGATCAATTTAATTCGAAGAAACTTTTTAACAATGAAAAGTAATTGACTTTGGCTAGATTATGAATATTATGATATAATTAAGAGGAATAGTAAATTCATGTAAAATAAAAGGCAATGGAGTGGAATACATTACATCCCTTCAGGCACACCATTTGTCAAGGGTCTAAGTTTTCCTTGCCCTTGAGATCAATTTAATTTGAAGAAATCTTTTACTGATGAAAATTTGTAATGAAACAATAACTTGAATGTGGATTTTACCTCTGAGAAGACTTTCAAGCTGTACACATTGTCATCATCAGCAAAGTATACAATGCCTTTGTCATTATCACCCGATCTGTACAATCTCAACCACTCCAATGCTGCATTCCTCTGTTGTACACCTCGGGGCTTCTTCCAATGAGGATCCTGCAATTGGAAACACCCAAAAGTTATTAGGTATTACTTAAAAAAAGAGGTTTGATAGAGGGAACTGTAACTGCTAAGGTCTTATCGTCCCGAAATTGAAGAGAGAAAGAACACAGGATAGGAAAAAGAGAGTCGTTCCGAGAGCGAACAACATCCGTTCAGGATAAAATCCGCCCCCGGGCGGGAATCGAGCCCGCGGCCTAGCACTTACAAGGCAGACGCGCTACCAACCAATACAACTAGGTTAGCGAATTTGATAGTTTAAAACCATAAGATAACCTATTTTCTATCTCTGTTTGAAACCCCCTGATGATAAAATAAATTAACAATTTGTTTGTTTTGAATTTTTGAATGTAGGTAAAACTGTTTTTCTCCTTTTGCTCAAATGGTTGATCATCATAAAAACGGTTTTCATTAAAGATCATGAAAGCTATCTGATTTTTTTTTTCTTTCTTTATCCCTAGTAGGATTTTCAAGCAGTGAGCCACCTAACCAAAGATAATTTCATCTTTCACTATTTCCCCCCTGATGATAAAATAAATTAACAATTTGTTTGTTTTGAATTTTTGAATGTAGGTAAAACTGTTTTTCTCCTTTTGCTCAAATGGTGCTCAAATGGTTGACCATTATAAAAAACGGTTTTCATTAAAGATCATGAAAGCTATCTGATTTTTTTTTTTCTTTCTTTATACCTAGTAGGATTTTCAAGCAGTGAGCCACCTAACCAAAGATAATTTCATCTTTCACCATTTAAAAATAACTCCTTACCTTTTTCTTTAATTTGAATTGTGTTGGAGTGAGTGCATGGAGATGAGTATGGTTGATATTGCTCTGGTGGAGCAGGTTAGTAACTAATTCAGTCTTATTTGGTGCATCTTCTACGATAATCCAGTGTAACTTTGGAACCAACATGAGAGTATGTGACAGTCTTGTGAGTTCTGCTTTCTGTACAGGTCTGGCAAAGGTTGGGGTTATCACATAAATAATGGGAACTTTATCATTGCCTGAAAAAAAAAAAATAAAAGAAAGCTTGGTAATGGGGTATCTACTGTGAGATTTCACATTAGATGTCCCAAGGAACTTGTTTTATTGTAAAAATTGTATCCTAAATTCTAATAAATAAAGTTGAACCAATAGGTACCTATTAAAAAAAAAAAAGATTAACATATTCATCTCATGAAAAATTCCAAGACTAGAAATACAAACTTAATGGAATAACAATCTCATTCAACATTTTTAAAATAAATATATGTGCCCCTTAAAAAAAAAAAAAAAAAAAAAAAAATCATTCAACATTTTTAAAAAAAAAATATTGGCCCCTTAAAAAAAAAAAAAAAAAAAACAAAAAAACAAAGTTGAAGACCTATCTTACCATAATAAGCATTGACTTGACTTCGGCAAGATGAAGTTAAGATCTGTTCATAGAAAAGCAGTTGTTGTCGAGAGATTCGCAGCTCTTCCTGAGTTTGAATTAACATTGCACGTAATGAACCTTCTGCCATCTCTCCAACCTCATCATCTGATGCTGAAAATAAAATGGTTCGGAACTTTCAGCAAAATAATAAGTAGGTACCTAATATTTTTTTTTTTCTCCATTTGGAGAATTAAGATTCTCTTGGCGGATTTCACCAAACTTCAATCAAGCCTTAATTGAATCATTAAGCACTGATGGGGAATTAAAGTTGAAAATTGCATTTCACCAACCTCCGTTAAGACATTTCTCCCATCAATTCACCCTACTAATTTAATGATAGGAAATTCTCTCATAAGATGTCCTAACGGATGATTTTTTTGTGTTTGTTTACTTTTTTTGGGATTTTTCATTTTTTTTTTTCAGCTTTTCAGAATTTCCAGATTTTCTATTAGAAAGTGTTTTGCTTATTGCTTTTTTTAATAGTTTCTTTTTCTATTTTCTGAAAGAAAGCGTTTTGCTGTTTTTTAATTTTAAGACTTTGATCTAAGCTGATTTTCAATACTGTTTAATTACCTACAATGGCTGAAAACTTTGATTCTGAAATTGAGGCCATTGAGTTCCTTGAATATTTCCAGAGAAATGAGCATCAGTGGTACCGATACAAAGAAAGAGGAGAGATTGATTAAAAGTGCTAGAAACCAAATTCTGTCCCTGAATCTATCCGTAAAAATGGGATCTGAAATTTCAGAATAGGTAGGTATCAACATGCAAATACCTGGGTGTGAGTCTGGACAAAGCCATGAGTTTTACACCACATTTTGAATATGTATACTAGAAAGTGGCATATTTCTATTTAACAAAACTCAAATGGATGAACTTCAGATTCTGCAAAACAAATGTCTATAATGTTTGTGTTGGTGAAATCTGCCATTTGAATTGCAACAGGAACCCCTTACAGAACACATATTGTAGATATGTTGAATTGTCTTGGTATTCTCAACGTCAGGGGTAATTAATATCCTCCTCAATGTATACATACTTACTTCTATACACAAAATGGTACTGGGACTGACCCCTCCATATCTATCAAATTTATTAGTTCAATCAAGTCTGCCATTTGAATTGCAACAGGAACCCCTTACAGAACACATATTGTAGATATGTTGAATTGTCTTGGTATTCTCAACGTCAGGGGTACTTAATATCCTCAATGTACATACTTACTTCTATACACAAAATGGTACTGGGACTGACCCCTCCATATCTATCAAATTTATTAGTTCAATCAAATCAAATCAATTTTATTTGTACATATACCTATACAATTGTATGTGGTACAATGCTAAGACTAAACTAAATCTATAATAATATAATCCAATACACATATAAAAACAAATATCTGCCTGTGTGTGTGTTTGTTTGCCTGCTTGTTCAAACTCCATACCTGGCCAAACCGCTCATCTGACCACTATGAAACCCTGTGAACCCACTGCCTGCAGTCCCGTGAAGAGTTCAAAATAAGAACAAGCATAAATATCTAACAAGGAATAGAAATAATTTATTTGTTGACAGTAGGTACCTATTAATAATAATAATAATAATACAAGCATAAATATCTAACAAGGAATAGAAATAATTTATTTGTTGACAGTATTAATAAAAAAAAGTGCAAACTCAATTGCCTACAAATCTACAATTTTATTATAGTTACAATAAATAAATTACCTAAAGATCTCAAGGAGTTGAGGAGTGTGGAGCTTTTTAGGATGCAGCTCAAGAAACAAATGAGATCTAGACAGTTGAAGCTGGAGGAATACTGAATATGAATCTTTTTCTCCTTCACCTTTTCCCCTGTACAGACGGGGTTGGTGTTTTTTGTCAGCCTTCAATCAGCCCTAGGGTGATTGCTTTTGGGCTGACATTTGGTTTTGGCTACAATTTTTACGAGTGGGTGCCCTTTGACTCAACCTTTGGTATTTCTTTAGCAAAGGAAATTCAGGCTTATATACTCACTGTTTATATTCCCCCAGCCAGACTAAGCTGGTCAGGCTGGTCTACTCCCTGTTTAACGTCCCCCCCTAGAATAGAATACTGAATATGAATATGTTTGTAAAATTGGGTCCTTTTTTTACTTTAATAACCCCAATGTTGATTTTTCTATATGTATTCTCATTCAATTTAATTGTACATTCTTTGTTACACCTATGTACATTCTTTGTTACACCTATGTTTAATGTTGTAAGATAATAGCCATCGATGCTAAATGAATAAATAAACTCAATTCCAATATTATCTAGGAAATTGGGTACAGAAATGCTGTTTTGATTTAAAGATTTTTGATATTACTTAGGTAGGTATGCCATCTTCTCTATAAAATCTCTTCCCATACAGCATCTTGGTCTTTATTTGTAATTTTATCTGTATTTTTGGTAACTACAGACCTACTACCTAGATGTCCTATTGATAATAGGTTTGTCGAAGAGAGATGAAATTTGGTCTTTCCTGGTATGGTCCAAGGACAAGGACTAAACTGTTACGATTAGGTGAAAATCAGACAGCAGACAGTCCTGACAGTCGCCCATCCAGATATTAACTAAAGTCAATGTTGCTTTACCTTTATCTCATAAAGGTAAGAGGTGTAAAGAATAATGGGAATGGACAAAATTGTTAATTTTTTGGAAGAAATTTTTCCAAGTCCAAAAAGTACAAAAAATTCAAATCAAAGTACTTGTTTTAAAAAGAACCGCGCTTGTAAAAATAAATTTCAACCAATCAGAACACCGTTTATAATATTACAGAAATACCAACTGCAGAAATCAAAAGGATTTCTCTCGTTGCCTTAATTAATAGGAGAATTTGAATGGTGAAACAGAATTTTGAAAAAATGGCGCATAATCAATAACGGTCGATTAGTCTGACGAACCATATTGTTTGTGTTGGTGAAATCCACCAATACTAAAAGAAATATTGGCGAGTTAAAACTTAGAGCTCACTTCGGTGGGTCAAAAATACAACCTGTTGCAAATTCTGTGTCTGGATGAATATCATTTGCTATAGTTTTCGTAACTGTTGCAAAAGTGACATTAGCTGTGTTTGGCGACAACTTGGTTAAATTATTACACATCTGTCCCTATACCTCACCTTTCAGAGAAAAACACATCATCTCGACACAGCTTTGACTCCTTCCTCCTTAATCCTTATCACAGATTGGTAATACTTGATTTAACACATGGAAAACACAAAATAAACACAACTATCAATTTAAATCACTTCACAAGGGATACCTATCGAAAAAACAAACGCAAATAAACAAAACAAATAATTTTCTAAAAAACTTCAACAAAACAATAAAAAGTAATCTAAAAAATTAAGAAAATATCACAAGAAAACTCGTTAAAAACCGTGGAGTCTTTCTCAACTCGTGTAATAAATTTCAAAGTACGCGCGGTCTACATTTTAGGAGAAAAATAACAAAATTGGGGACTCAAATTTCTCTTACACT
>NW_007382623.1:0-2031 GCF_000475195.1 Diaphorina citri | reverse complement strand
TTTTGAAATAAGGATAATTGCATACACCCTGAAGAGTAACTGTTAGTTGTGGATTAGAATTCCACACATAGGGACTGCCGCTAGGGGGTCAATCCTACTATGTTTTATGCGGGACCGTGTCACGCTTGACAAGTCCAAACTCGACGTCTTCCGACGGCCGACGATGTAACGCTTAAGAGCGTGTTATAATTACTAACGGGTTACCAACAGTGTATGAAGCGCGACCGCGCGATAGCGCAGCACGGGGCGCTCGCGGGTGCGTAATAAAATATGTAATAAGGCAGCCCTCGCGAACGCGAGTAGGTTCTGCCCTATTGGAATAATGAGCGTGATGCTAAAAGGGGAGAACGGATTAGTATAGGTGTGTGATATTAGTATAGTACACTAGGCAGCAGGCAAAGGGGCTGAGACTTTCCTCGAGGGGCACACGGGTCGAGCGCGGCCAAGGAAATATAGGGGGAAAAGGGTTATGAGTGGTAAAAAATAAGAGAGGAGACACTCACCCGGGATAGGACGCGGCGCCTTCGGACGTTGCTTTTATGCGTCCTATTGACCCTGGTCTTGGATTCCGTGGGATTGGTAGCAGCGTTAACGGGAGTGTCCATGGTGTTGGTTTGGATAGATTTCACTTGATATATTGCATACATGTTTAATTACAATTGTGAAATTTGTACTATTTAATTTTCAATATTCCTTCAATATTGAATTCACAATATGTATAACTCAACTCCCATTAAATATTTCTTCTTTTATTATTTAAATTTAAATATTTCATCAATATTCCAGTAAGGTTGAATTCACAATATGTAACATTAAACTGCCTTAAAATATTTATTTATACAATATTGTGGTTGATTTTTAAATACGAATGGCTGCGTGGGTATGGATATAAATGCATATAGATAATCCAGTGCCAGCCATTGTAAGTAAAATATGAAATACCTAACCAAAGTAAAACTGACAGAAGAAAGCAGCAAATTTAACTGTGTTTTGGAACCTTTTGCAAATTTTTAAATGACTTACCAAGTCCCTGTCATTGGTTTCAGATTCTAGCAAAGTGTTGAATGCTTGCACTTCTTCCATAGTCTTCAATGGTAGAAGGGCTACAAGAGATTGCAAAGAACTGCTGCTGCTATTACTACTACTGCTTCCTGTTGTTGAGATCTTAGAACTTAGGTTGGTGACTACTTCCAGAATTCTATTTTGTGTAACAAGAGGAGAAGATACTTTGGCTGGAACACAATACAAACATAGGAAGGAATAAGAAACCTTGGTTATGTCTCTCTTTTTTTGTAGTACATTGTGCCAGTATCAACTTATCAAGCAAGTACTAAGATGCACGGAATGTAAAACAAGAATGGATAGAAAGTTTTTTGACAGGAAGAATAATAAATGTAAAAATAGGAAATTGTAAATCAGTCCATATGAACATAGATATAGGAATACCACAAGGAAATAATCTAGGGCCAGACTTATTCAATGTTGTAATCAATGATATGCCTGAACATGTAAAATCAGAAGAAATCATTGGTATATACGCAGATGATATCAATGCAACAATAACTGGGAAAAATATCGAAGAAATTAAAAGGAAAGGCATGAAAACAATGCAAGAGATTCGTAGATTCGTAGTAGCTTAACCCATCCTTTAGGGCTGTTCGGGAACATATTACCCTGATGGACAACGCCTGACATTTGCTAATAAGTCTAATAACTATGAACAGGACCGTGTGGGGTGAGCCATTTTTTTCCCTTCATCCATCATCCTGATACATCACTCGTTAGCGGAAAAAAAAGCTCACAGCATGCGACTATTTATAATACGGTGACATTGGTGACCAGAATAATTCACATTAGGAAACTCTAAATTAATTTTGTCCACGTTCCGTTAAAATTTCGCACTTTCCATTTCCCACCTCGCGAAAGTTGTGACGTAATATTACAGAAGAAAAGCTTTACGGAACCATTATAATAGTTATTCTGACGTCAAAATTTTGCGACATGTGAATGTTGTAAAGATGCTTTCAGGAA
>NW_007382622.1:0-8357 GCF_000475195.1 Diaphorina citri | reverse complement strand
GAGAATTAAGAATTAAGTGACTCGGAGGCATCGTGTGAGTTGAACAAGCCTAAACATTACCCAATTCTATTAAACATAAGATACTTACAAACGTCGGGAGCTACAATCCCAGGCTAAAGCGTTTGTCAGATCTGAGAACGTTGGGAGACTTGGCCGGAACAATATCGGAGCATGCTTAGAAAGTGACAAACACTTCAACGTTCAACATGAGCTTGCAGTCCCGAGGATGTTATGTCAAACAGTCTGTATCCTAATGTTTCAGAAAGGATTGCCTTTAAGCCTTCTTCTCATCAAAATCCGAGAGGTAAGTTTTTTACTCTTATTTAGGTACAGATCTAATTTTGTGAAATAATGGTAAGTTTCTGATTCTTGTTTACCGGACTAATTTTGTCTCATAGTGGTAAGTTTCTGATTCCTGTTTACCGGACTAATTTTGTCTCATACCTAATGGTAAGTTTCTGGTTCTTGTTTATCGGACTAATTTTGTCTCATAATGGTTACCTAGGTACAGATCTAATTTTGTGAAATAATGGTAAGTTACTGATTCTTGTTTACCGGACTAATTTTGTCTCATAATGGTAAGTTTCTGATTCTTGTTTACCGGACTAATTTTGTCTCATAATGGTAAGTTTCTGATTTTTGTTTACCGGACTAATTTTGTCTCATAACGGTAAGTTTCTGATTCTTGTTTACCGGACTAATTTTGTCTCGTAATAAAATATGCGTAACACATTCTCACGTGTTAACTCAAATTTGAAAGCTTTTCTCCCTCTACTCATGACAATATATTTCTTACGTAATCTAATACAGGGATAGGTGTTTCATGAACTCTAGCCCGAGGGATTTTTTTTTTTTTTTTCATAATATGTGGAATTTTTATCTCCCTTCTCTCCCCTCCCTTTTCCACACAGGTTGGTTTCTTAGCTATGAGGGGTTGAAAAATGAAATTTGTAGATTTTCGTTAGGGTACATGTGTATTGTGCTCCTTACTTAGGTACTTAAGTTCTAGGACATTGTAGTAAACTGAAGCTATGAAATTTCAAATTACTTGCTTTGGGTAGGTAAGCAGTTAATTACCTGCCTATGTACATACCTACCTGCCTAATCTTTGAACATTTGATACGTAGGGTAAAGGAAGGAAGTAGGTACCTAAGTAAGTAAAATAATTTTACACCTAGCTAGGAATGAAAAAATACCTCAATTTTGAAACTTACAAGGCCTTTGACAACACGTTGTATGTAGGTTAGACCTTACAATATACTACCCCTGTGATAGCATGTCCTTTCCGTTAACATGTTCGTCAAATAAGTGAGGCTAGGAATGAAAAAATACCTCAATTTTGAAACTTACAAGGCCTTTGACAACACGTTGTATGTAGGTTAGACCTTACAATATACTACCCGTGTGATAGCATGTCCTTTCTGTTAACATGTTCGTCAAATAAGTGAGAAGGGGTCTCTGAACATGGAGGTTCTAGGTTCGAACCACGGAAAAATAGGTAGTAGGTTATGCATATCTAACTACCTGCCTAATCTTTGAACATTTGATACGTAGGGTAAAGGAAGGAAGTAGGTACCTAAGTAAGTAAAATAATTTTACACCTAGGTAAGTACTTAAGCACCTATACTCATACTTGCCCTATACCTATTTTTATCTTCCATACATAATCAGCTCTCTTATATATTCTGCACCTTTAGGCCAGGGTGCTAGAGAATAAATTAACAAATATTTTACCCATAAAACAAAGGGCTTGTAAAATGTAAAATATGAAGAAAAGGGTTCTACATTTTTTAATTAAACGAGAAAAGAAATCTTTTAAGTAAATTAGTTTTAAAACTCTAATTTAAAGAAAAAATAATTAAGTACTGAAACCAAATAAAATAGTAAATTTTAGGTACCTACCTAAAATCTGAAATTGAGAAAAACAACCTCACCATCGGCATCACCCACTCAAAAACAGTAAGAGTTAGTTGCCTACACGTATTTAATTCTCACTTCATAACCTGGATCTAGTTTAATTCAAAACCTTTCAAAGAACCTTTAACCTCCTGTTTAGAAGAAATCCACATAGATATCATAGACGCCCACTAGCTACCCTCACTACAGGGGGTTGATATGTTAGAGGTCACAAGACCAGTGTTATTATTATTCTTATGATTTCTATTATAATGGTGATGATAATAATAGTAATAGAGATAGCTAAGGATAGATATGGGGTCCTGGCACACTCTGATTTGAGATTGTATCTGTAACATGCTGCCAAGACCTTTAACTACTGCCAGTACCTGAGCAATGATTCGAGTCTTCTAACTTTGTGGGAGTTGATTACTTAAGTACTGAACTAATGTATCAACACAGCAATATTGTCTATCTAGCTACCTCGGTATACTTAAGCAATTTTAAGTAAGTACCTACCTTTTAATGTCTTGTATCAAGTCATTAGACCAACTGTGATTGGACAACCCCTGATATAATAAAAACCTCCTAATGTTGCGCGGGCTATAAAATCCGAGGTTAATAAAGTGTAGCATTAGGCTTTCGATTCCATTAGAACTAACATGTTCATTAAACTTAAACGAGAGTAAAAAGATATACCAGTTAGTCATAAAGTAGCTCTCACTACAGGGTGTTTGAACAAATGTTAGGATTAGCCTCGGTTATTTCGTTGTCCAAATAGTTCTAGACCACCCGGTATTAACCAAATTCAATCATGAGTATCATCAACGCTTTGTTTCAGAAACTCTCAGTTGTTGAAAGATAAAAGCGGATCTCTTTTTTTAATTCATTGTGAAATGTTATTATCTAGAATGTGGATCGTCGTTTTCAATTTCCTTTCCATTAGTCATAGCGAGGGCGTTAGGGTGGGACTTGATCATTATCGACAAGCTAGGAGACAGTAATATGGGTGTTGTATGGAATACGTACAGTGGGAATGATATTACCAATGAGACTCCATTAGCAAATGATTGCGAGAATGTGAATCAAAAACGTTTCCCTGTCCGGCTACTGCCTAGTATAGGAACAGCTGAAAAACAGTGGTAACCCATACGTACGGTCCCCCCCATAAAATGTATCCTCCCCTGAAAAAGGGCTATCAATAAAGGCAGATAATTTTGAGCGTGAGTCACTAAAAATAAATCCAATAAAGTTGTTCTTTTTAATTATTTCTGTATTTTCTTCATATTTCGCTAAAGTTACCCACATGGTCCATTCGGTTTATCATCAGATGGTTTAGCAGGAATCTTCTTCTCTTTACAACATTCAGGTTTCTTGATTTTTCTACATGGATCGTTTTGCATACGACTGATTTTAGCTTTTGGTTTATCTTTACAGACGGGCGTATTCTTTGGTTGTTTGCATGGATTCATCCCTACTTTTGGTTTACAATTGAAATTCGTTTCAGGCGTTTTTTCTTTGGGTTTGGAATGCTTTTCTACTTCTGTTCTGAGTGAAAAAGGAATGTTTTTGAAATCAGGACACTTCTTGGATACCACAATGTTCTTGCAATCAGTTTTAGAAGTTTTGATCATTGATGGTTTCTTTAGATGACTGTTGTTGGTTCCTGATTTAGATGTACATTCTACTTTGCAAGGTTTCTTCTTTACTTCAGCACTCCTGTCAGCTTCTGTTTTTGGTTTAAAAGATTTTTCCCCTACACTGAGGACCTTTCTATTTGCTCTATTCCTTGGTTCAGCATCAATATCAATCATCAACGTGTCCTTGAGATTTCCTTTCCATTGTGTTTCTGCTTTGGATTTCTTATCAGGAATAGAAGGAGGTTTGGTCGCTTGCTTAGGAGGGATATCACCTGTAGTTGATGTTTTTGCCGGGACAGCTTTGGTGACCCTATCCCCAATCACTACGGTTTCTTTCTGAAGAGGATAATCCCCGATTGTAAATATCGGCAGAGGTTTCACAGGATCTTGAATGAGTTTCTTGAGAATGTTGGAAGCCGAAGCATCTCCTTGGGATGAAGACTTGACCACCGCTTTCGTATAGTCAATATTACCCTTGCTGTCTACATAAGGAGAAACCACTATGTCTCCAGAATGAACTGGAGGGCCAGAATCTCCTTTGCTTCCTCCATGATAACTTGCTGGAGGCTTGGCATTATCCGATGAGCCTCCACCTCCACTACCACTGGACTTACTCGCGGGAGCATTGTGCTTGTCATGAGCCATTTTGATTTGCTCCCTAATTTCATAAAATCGTTTTATTGAGGGAGTAACAGTGTTCTTGGCAACACTGGAGGGAGGTGGACTGATCCCAGCCATTTTGGTCAGAACGGATTTCGTTTCAGAGATGAGATTCTTCACCATGCTATCCAACTTCTCGTCATAGAAAACATTCTTGTGTGTTGGTTTGTTAACTTTCAATATCATTTGATCATCTTAGACGGATCGAGCTGAAATTAAAAGTGGTTTTGTAGGAACTTTTGTAACAAGAAATAGATTCTCAATGAAGAGGAATAGTCAAACACCCTTGAAGGGGATTTATCTAAAAAAGATCAGTGAAAACTCTCCCCTTTAAAAAAACTGCAAAGGCGGAGAAAGATGGGTCCTGGATATCAATATCCACAAGTTCTAAAAGCAGAGTTTAGAGACATGGCGAAATGCACTTGTAAACAAAATTATGGAATACCTACCCATTACACTTGTTATCAGAAGGTTGATTTAACCTGACATTAACAAAAGTCCAATAAAAATAGAGTAGGTGTTACATTTAAAACTATACTATCATAAAAAGACTTTCAATATCATTTGATCATCTTAGACGGATCGAGCTGAAATTAAAAGTGGTTTTGTAGGAACTTTTGTAACAAGAAATAGATTCTTAATGAAGAGGAATAGTCAACGTATAAACACCCTTAAAGGGGATTTAGCTAAAAAAGATTGAAAACTCTCCCCTTTAAAAAAACTGCAAAGGCGGAGAAAGATGGGTCCTGGATATCAATATCTACAAGTTCTAAAAGCAGAGTTTAGAGACACATGGCGAAATGCACTTGTAAATAAAATTATGGAATACCTACCCATTACACTTGTTATCAGAAGGTTGATTTAACCTGACATTAACAAAAGTCCAATAAAAATAGAGTAGGTTAGGTGTTACATTTAAAACTATACTATCATAAAAATCCATGTAAGGAGTTAGGTATTGTACAATATAACTGTGTATTGTATTAAAATTACTGTAGTAAAGGTTGTGTTGTGACTTGTGAATGAAATTCAATACTGTAACTTATTGATAAGTGTCTTTCTATCGATCGTTTTATATTTCCCAATATTAACGATTGTATCTGTTAGTGCAAGATATCTAGTTTATGTTAAATATGTGGTAAGTCACAATCATCATTAAGAGCTGAAAGTTTCGTACTTGGGTAAGTTTTATATTAATTCTTTGAAACAATCAAAAATTTCATACGCCAAGCTTGACCACAATGAGCGTAATTCAAATTCAAATTACTTCAGATTCGTCTCATGAAATAATGAAATTATTTGCGGATTTATTTCTGCAAGTATATCTTGGAAATCTTTTAAATACAATGAACACAAAATATATTAAGAACACATCAGTAGCAGATTACTGAAGGATCTTGAATTTTATTATCGGTCGTCAGGCGTTCTTAAGGTTTTGTGCTATTTTCTGAATTTATCTTTTAATCTATTATCTTAATCTTCTCAATTTATCTCTAAGGAAACGCATTTTCACATACTTACGTACGTAGTGATTTTCTTGTAAGTATCTACATATGTAGGTGTATGTCCTATAATCCTATATCTTGCTTATTTGAGAAATAAATCCAGATATTCTTCTACTTATAGCCTACAAATCACCAAGTAGCTCAATAGGTAGTAGGAATGTGTGTACAAACAAGGCAGTGACAATGAATACTGCAAGGGGCAATACAATGCTCCAATTTTTCTCTATCACTTTGCCCTTGCATGCCTGAATGTGTAAATTTATTTTGCGTCCCATTAAGAAGAAACAGAAGGATGTGAAAGCATTTGCAGTCAATAATTATTATTGTTATTATTTTTTACTTTTTATATAGCTCTGGTATGCGAAGATTACAGAACTTTATCGCCTATTTAACGATTAAAAAGAAGTAAGGCCAGGGTTTTTGCGAGACTCATGAACGAATATCTTCAAATGTCAAAATCAAATAGAAGATACACATTATAACCAAAGAAGCTCATCATTTTGATTATTTCATGCATCATATTACATATGGTTTAATTCTAACAAATCATGACTGCCGTATCGACCTTCTGCTTTACTTTCCTAATCTCGCAGGAGGACTAAACATTTGGCCGTGAAAAGGTTAATCTCGTAATATCTATGAAATGTAGCTGAATATTAAACAGTGCAGCCACTGCCGTATCGACCTTCTGCTTTACTTTCCTAATCTCGCAGGAGGACTAAACATTTGGCCGTGAAAAGGTTAATCTCGTAATATCTATTAAATGTAGCTGAATACGAAACCGTGCAGCCGAGCCCACCAGGAGGCTTTTGATTTCAATGTTAATGCAAAATGTCAGGGCCGATAAAAGTAAAACTGAAACAATAATATGCCAGGTTATTTATTGTTATTGAGACAATTATAGAGATTTTTATTGACAGATAAATTTATTTCCTCCATTAAGATCATGGGGATATTGTGATCAAAACATACATTCATATCTATTATTGTGGGTGCTATGTCTTTGTATTTGTATCTAAATGAAGATATTTCCTGTCCGTGGAGACATGGACTATGGAAGTAAGGGTCTCATTCTGACAATGTAAACAGGGTATTTTATTTTCTATCTTAGGTGAAGATAGTTTCATACCGCAAAGTTTCAAAGCATCCAACATGACAGCTTTTACTCGCAGTAAGTATAAAATTCAAAGCTAGATCTCTGCCGGTATTTTGTTTCTACAAGTATAACAAGACCAACCGATCACATATCAGGTGTATAACATTTTTACATTCGCTTGGAACTCGAGCAGTTGTAAGACATTGCAAAATTCAATTCAATTTGAATGATATAACTCTTCTATTTATTTGTCGAGATTTTTTTCTTTTTTCATAGCAAAAATGTGACAGTCAAACCTGACATTAAAATTACCGCCATGTTACACAGATTCTCAATGGGATATGTATATCAAATTCAATGGAGTGCAAAGTGTGCCCTCATTATTCAATAATTTCCTACACATTCAAATGGTGATTTAGTTGTGATCAAAACATACATTCATATCTATTATTGTGGGTGCTATGTCTTTGTATCTAAATGAAGATATTTCCTGTCCGTGGAGACATGAACTATGGAAGTAAGGGTCTCATTCTGACAATGTAAACAGGGTATTTTATTTTCTATCTTAGGTGAAGATAGTTTCATAACGCAAAGTTTCAAAGCATCCAACATGACAGCTTTTACTCGCAGTAAGTATAAAATTCAACACATGAAATCTAGCTAGATCTCTGTCGGTATTTTGTTTCTACAAGTATAACAAGACCAACCTATCACATATCAGGTGTATAACATTTTTACATTTGCTTTGAACTCGAGCAGTTGTAAGACATTGCAAAATTCAATTCAATTTGAATGATATAACTCTTCTATTAATCTGTCGAGATTTTTTTTCTTTTTTCATAGCAAAAATGTGACAGTCAAACCTGACATTAAAATTACCGCCATGTTACACAGATTCTCAAAGGGATATGTATATCAAATTCAATGGAGAGCAAAGTGTGCCCTCATTATTCAATAATTTCCTACACATTCAAATGGTGATTTAGACACTGGACACGCAATGGGATATGTATATCAAATTCAATGGAGTGCAAAGTGTGCCCTCATTATTCAATAATTTCCTACACATTCAAATGGTGATTTAGATATCAGTCATTAGCATTAGTCTTCAGATTAAGGTACATGTAGGATTGTGGGTATCAGTCGAAACACAAATTTTCCCCATCAAAAAGTCTGGTGCCGGTCGACTACGTGTGATCCTTAATGTGAGTCCTTAAGGATCACTCTAGTCACGCCTACGAGTATTTACGACTGTGACACCAGGCTTAGACACACTGGACACAAGCAAAGCAAGGGCTAACGTTTTTCACAATAGGTTCACATCATCTCAAGAACGCGTATTATAGGACAGAATAATCTTGATCTATATTTACACCTCATCACCCTCATCAGGCAACTTGGAGTCGGTCGAGTGGTCATAGCTTTCTCTCCTGGAGCGACCTTGGCGGTGACCACACGCGAGAATAAACCCCAAGGTCGATCTACAGAACAATAGAGAGATGTGAAGTTTTTTCTGAGTTTTTTTTTTTTTTTTTTTTTTTTTTTTTTTTTTTTTTTTCT
>NW_007382621.1:30461-38044 GCF_000475195.1 Diaphorina citri | reverse complement strand
GCCCGGTGCGGTGCTGGATAATGCCATGGCAGCGCTGTGCCGAATGATAGCGGCGTGCCCGGGCTCCGTGCCCATTGACAGGGTGAGTGTCTCGTGTCAGTAAAAATCTAACCAGGTCGCAGTGACCAAGGGCGTTTATTAAAGCCGATGGCCCTACTCATACCAGTAGGGTCAGTCTGAGCTTTTGTTGTAAGTAAGTCCATCGGCTATATTAAAGACGATGGCCCTGAGTCTTAGATTAGCCCTATTCTGCGAAATGTCGGGCTAGCACCCGCGATTTGGCGCTTACAAGGAAGACACGTTACCTCCCATCCTAACCAGGCTGGCACAGGTAAAGTAAAACTATCTGAAAACGGCTACTTTCCCTGTCGCGTATAATATCTCTAGTAGCGCGGTCAAACTTTTTTGACTTGGCGGGGCGGAGCGCTGCCGCGCTCCTTAATGCAAAACTTGAGATAGTCTAGTCCAGTTAACTTAGAGGGTAGCGCGTCTGTTTTGTAGCGCTAGGTCGCGGGTTTCATGCCCAGCCGGGGTAGATTTTATCGTAAACAGATAAGGTTCGTGCTTGGAACGGCTGGCTTTCTGCTGTTCCATCTTCTTATCTCTTCGCTTTTGGGACGATATAATTTAGTAGATACAATTCCTGTATCAAACCTCAAAAAAAATTTCTCCTATCCTGTTGACCTTCCCTCTTCGATTCGATAAAACCTCCGTGGTTACAATTCCCCCTGTCGAAGTTTTCAGTCATATTCGGGCAGGAATAAACGACTTATATTCTATCTCTTCACAGGTACTCCCAGTTCTAATTGATACACTCCCCATCACAGAAGACCTAGAGGAAACTCGTGTAGTACTGGAATGTCTGTGTATGCTGTACAACAGCGGTAACTCAACACTACAACAACACCTGGGCAAAGTTCTGGCCGTGCTGATTGTAATGCTGGCTGATCATGAACAGTTCTTTATCAAATCAGGTAAAACTTTTCAGCCATTGTTCCTGGAACGTTTCTTGAACTATAACTGCCAAACCTCAGTGGTGTAGTGGTTAGCAAGGTGGACTTTGAATCTGGAGGTTGGTCTGGCTAGAGGACTTTGAACAGGGAGGACTTAGTCTGGCTGGGGGATTTTAAACAGGGAGGATACCAGCCTGAAATTTCCCTTGCTAAAGAAATATCAAAGGTTCAGTGCGAAGGGTATCCACTCGTAAAAATTTTGTAGCCAAAACCAAATGTCAGCCCAAAAGTAATCACCCGAGGGATGATAAACGCCGACTCTGTCTGAACACTGGAAAAGGGCGAAGAAGAAAAAGAAAACTCACTAGATTTTTTGTTATGTATTTCATATTTTTACTTTACTCAGTCAGCTCCCATGGCGTAGTGGTCACTGCACTCGCCTTGCACGCGGGAGACCCGGGTTCAATTTTAAAACTCTGTGCTCGCTTCCTTCGGTGACTAACCTCATTTGAGAAGTAGCACTGCCGTTGCTGGATATCCAAATTCTTAACGTTAGGCTCTGCTCTCACTATCATAGCGTCAAGACGGAGGTGAAGCTGATGGCCCGGATAAATCTGATGCGTGGAACCGCAATTTGGATGCAACCTTTTTGTACCTGTGCTCCCTGACCGCAGGTTGGATGCAGCCCTTACTTTGATTCCATCAGAGGACGTATGACTGTCGTAGTAATTGCCAGGATCTGAGTTGAGTGTCACAGAAAGTCCCATGATAGGGCCAGATCCACCCACCTTCACTACTTCCTCTTCATCAGTGGTACTTCTGAAAACAAATTATACATCATATAAGGTGTATTTTACTTTCGGAATCGGTTCCTTTTTGGAAACGAAATGACTCCTGTACTAAACCATAGGAAATCTAAGATGGTGCGCCATCGAAATTGGTTCCGTTTCCGAAAGGAAAATAGTGAAAATACACCCTGTATATGTACTATCACGTGACGTGACGTGATAGTAGTGTGTTTCTATCGAAAGTGAAAATACACCTTGTATATTTTTTTTTACTTTCCTTATCCTATAGGAAGGAATGTAATGTAATGGGGTCAAATTTTCGATGGTCAGTTTTTAGTGTCACATTTTTAGTGACAAGAATGCGACACAAAACTTTTCGTTGAGACCGGTGCAACGGTTGGCGGCATTTTACCGCTTTTTGGCGGTTTTCGGTGTAGTTTAACAATATCTCGGGAACGGTAAGTTAGAGACTTGAAATTTGGTATATAGTTCACAAATGTGAAAAGGATGCAACACAAAACGTTTGGTTGAGATGGTTACTGCGCTTGACGGTATTTTGACCGCTTTTGGACAGATTTCGACCGTTTTTTGGTGGTTTTCAGCTGTAGCGACAAAACGGTTAGAGATATTGTAAAAGTTAGGGTAAAAGAACACTCAAATAAGCATCATTCAATAGGATAAGGAAAGTCGTGTGATGTTCACCAGATTTTTTTTTTCTTTTTTTTTTTTTTTTGTTTGAGAGATTAAAGTCGTATAACGGCGGTTTACCTTTCATTCAATGCTACCCCCAGGTACCACTAGCAACCATTGCTTAACTAATTGATCCCTTGGGAATAAGTGCACAGTGGTGCTCTTCAACAAACCAATCCACCTAAGATACATTGCATCCTCTTTTTTCAGGAGTAATCAAGGTAGAAAACACTACTACATCACGTGACGTGACGTGATAGTAGTGTGATTCCACCTTTTGACACTCTGCTCAATAAGGTTGTCGGACTACATATTGATCGTACGTCCTAATTCCCCTGATGGTAGTTGAAGCTGCAGCAAATCCCCTCCGACAGCATTTGATGGACGAAATATCTTCCACACAGTGATTCCTTTGTCGAGCCACTACATGAGGACCAGCATGCTCGAACAAGGTTGGAGAGCTGTGAAAAAGATTGTTTCTTAAAGGCATACAAGTACCTACTTTGGTTCAGAAAGTGTCTGGTGGTCATCCAAGTGTACATAGCGCGATACCCATTTGAAATGGTCAATTCAAAAGAAAAATTAATTAACTAGTTACATTCAATTCCTGGTTAATCAAGGCTAGGCCATCAAAAAGGGCGGAATTGCTCGAGTATGTTACATGATAAGGCAAGATGTTGTATTTCACAAGTGTTTTAAATGTAACAAGACCTGTAATAATTTGAAGTGTAAGTCTTTACTAACCTACCTATGTTGAGTGGTTTATAAATTGGGGTGCCACCCAGACACCTCATTCACCCGCCCAACTCGAGAGTTAGGCGCGTTGATATCGAGGGTGTGATCTGAATCATTGCGGAGAAGATAGATCATCACAACCTCACGCTCAGGTAAATGAGAGAGTCTCTCATCGTGACTGAGGGGCTGGAAACTATAAAAAGTTTGTCAACTGAGATTTACTACAGAATAGATCCTGTGAGATGAATTCTTAACTGTACATGCTTTGTATGAAGCAAGTGAAACAAATCGAATGTGTTAAAAAGAGAAGTTCGTATATCGGGAAACAACATTCCTACATGTGTTACAAAATGTGGTACTGCAAATTGCCATACTCAACATGTGTACAGCCGTTATCTTTTCTCCGAATAACACTAACCGCGGGTACGAGATGATTTTAAGTCGAGTTAGTATAGTTACCTGATACATGAGATACCTATAGATTTGCCTATCTTGTTCGATTCAGCAAATCGTCCACTCGTAGCAGGCTTCCTAATATTCTCGGATGTGGTCTGGGTGTGGCGATGAGATGGATAGTTTCTTGCAAGTAAAGCTTTGGCAGATCGTCACTAATTCCCAGAACTTTCCTGGGAATTTTAACGAAGAGGAATGGTGTCGTAAAATGTATGAACTTGCAGTCGTTTCATAAAAAAGTTTAATTTGATTTGTTATAAATAAGTACGAAGTTGGTACAATTTTCTAAAGTTTTCGACGATAATGCGAGGGAGAAGTTCTTATACTATAGGTACTAATTAATGTTTAACTGGCATTATTTCCCAAAAATATACGTAAAGTTTGAGTCTAGCGCAGTATTTGGTAGAGGTACCTACTACCTACGTAATATGGAGTTGTAGAGTCTAGCCTATAGGCTACTCATAGACAGAGTCTTAGACATATGATTACGGTATACGCTAACAACAATATGACTATGGAGAATTAAAGTGTAGATGAGCATTTTCTGTTGTGCTAATAGCTTTTGTGATACAACGAGTGGAAATTTTAGTTGGTTCTTTGTATTAGGGCATGTAAAAAATTTCTAATTCGCAGTGACCGTTTGATGTCACTAAAAAGTCGATTTCATTTACGAAAAGATTTGAATAGAAAGAATCCTTCAACAATTGTGACACCCCAACTTTGTTCACGAGACGGTTTGTAAGATTTTTGTTATCTTCTAGAGTGACGCAGGACAAGCTACGTTCCATATCGGATAGTTGTCGTGTGAAGTGTGGTAACGCAGGGCATGAACCCGCTGTTGAACCGGGTAGGACTAGTCTGAATATGAGCAGGATTCAGCCCAAGGACCGCTGGCGACGGTGCACTAATCCAGCAGAGTCTGGAAATTGGGTGAAACTCGTTTGAAAGAAAAGCCGTAACCGTACCTTGGGGCACGTCTAGCATATCAAGCGTTGCCGGGAGCGCACGAACTTGAAAAGTAAAGTTCGAACGCCAATGCCGCACGCCGTTCACAAACGCCGGCCACATATTATCACACGAAACAAAGTTTTGAGGTTTTCAGCATTTCACCAAAATGCACTCTATCCAAAGTTATTTTGCTTCAAGATTCCTAGCTTTCTGTAAAACTGTTTTTGTGCAGCATGTAGGTAAATAATTAAGGCATTGTGCAATATTACTGATTGTACGTGAAGTATTCATTTTATGGGGAATTATTCAACTCCAAAACAATGAAATAAAGCTTATTTAAAGATTGAAGTGCCCTTTTAGGTGGGGGTATTAATTGGGTGCACTCAGTACAACTCATTCACCGCCTAACTCGGAGTTTAGGGCCGCAATCATCGAGGTGTGGAGTCTAATCTTGGAGAAGATCTAGACTCACACAACCTCACGGTGCCTCAGGTGAATGAGCACGCAGTCTCATCATCTGACCGAGGGGCTGGAAACTATAAAGTTTGCTCAACCTGAAGATGATACTGACACGAAATGATCCTGTGACAGGTTATGATCTTAATCGTTATCATGCGTTGTCATGAAGCAGTGAAACAAATCGTGAAATGTGTAAAAATGGAGGTTATAGAAATATGTAAAAATAGTAAAAAAAAATGTAAAATTATATCTACGAGTACCACATGTACTGTATACAACCGTTCAACGTTTGTATCGATTAACGCCGTGTAACAATGTTGAGTAGCAATTCGCAAAATTTGAAAAACGTTGCCATGTAGATGTTGTTTCGTAATATAGAACTTCTCATTTTTACCACATTTTCTGATTTGTTCACCTTGCTTTCATACAACGCATGATACAGTTAAGATCATTACTTTCACAGGATCATTCTGTAGTTATCTCAGGTTGCACAAGACTTTATAGTTCCAGCCCCTCGGTCACGATGATGAGCGACTCTCTCATTCACCTGAAGCGTGAGGTCAATGTGTAGAATCTGATCTTCTCCAAGATTAGAATCACACCATTAGATCAACCTCGATGATCGCGGCCCTAACTCTCGAGTTAGGCGGGTGAAATGAGTTGTCTGAGTGGCACCCAATTATACATAAAGGCTCTTCATATCTTTACAATAAGCTTGACATTGTTTGGGTGATACTTCTCCCATATCAATGAGTCTTCACGTACAATCAGAATCACAATGTCTTGTTGTTTACCGACATCTGCACAACCACAGTTACAGTCTGCTCGGAATCTTACAGCAAAACGAACTTCGGATAGAGTGCATTTGGTGAAATGCTGAAAACTCAAAATCTTCTTGATCATTCGTGTGGTAATATGTGGCCGGCGTTTGTGAACGGTGTGCGGGAATGGCGATCGAATTTTAACAATCAAATAAGAAAAGAACAGTAACATACTGATTGTCTCGACCAGGCTAGTTATCAAGAGTAGGTAAGGGTTGTAGTTAAAGATAAGGATTTTTTTTTATGTCCTTCTGCTATTCTTTCAGTACTTATGAACCCATGAATATGTATTTTGGCGAACAAAGCATCTATTAATACTCAATTTACCCATATTTTTCGGGATTGACTTTGAACGCCGCCTTAAGATATTTACGAATAAATGATCAAATAGCTTGGTAGAACCACCTTAATTCGGCGATTCATGTGCTTATATCTTTTCTCTATAGATTCGATGTGAAAGGTCTCATTACCACTCTTGTTTGATTGGACATGGGCACTTTTGATCCTTCTCCGTGGTACTTTCCTTTAGCTTTGTACCATGTTGGGATTTTAAATTTCTATTCATTTTTAGCGTCTTTGTTTCTAGGATGTTATTAGAATGTGTGAGAATTTTGCACTTGCTTTTTAGTGAACAAGTTTTACGAATAACTACTGGAAACAAGCTATAATTTATCTCTGCATACATGGACTGTTCTGCCGACCGTGCGTGAGCGCATAGGTGTTAACGTGTTAACCTTAGTTCCGACGTTCTATAGCTTTGTGAAATATTTGACATTCCGCATTGAAAAGAATGAAATACATCTTGCTCTTGTGACTGACACTCTACAATATAGGAGCTCTGATGTGTGAAGCATTTGTGTCATTCCAAACTGCCGCACTTCGGCTTCGCTCCCATCAATGGAGTGTTGTAGTTGAGTCAAGGCTAAAACTCAGCCTGAATTTTTTTAGCTTTCCAAACCCGGAAATTGATTACAATTCTTCTGGTGCGTTTCATTTGTTTAATGAAAACACGAACATGCCGATCGGCAAATGACGAAATGAGTGAGAAAACGGCACCATTCCTTATCTTACGAACGAGCTCTTCCAGTGTAGCTGTACAGTATTATTGTTCTATCGTTGATTCCTTTTAATCCTATGTTCTTATTCAATAAATAACATGCTAACTATTTTGAAAGGGGCTAATGCATTCGACAGTCATTGCCCCTTTTAAAATAAATTTATAAAAGAAAAAAAATCAGTTATAAGGTCGTAGCTACTTCGAGTCGTTACTTATTGTTTGATGAATAAAGAGAGCGAAGTGCGCAGTAGCTTGAAGTTGTTTATCATAATTCTTACCCTATTACCGTGTAGCTGTAGCCGTGTAGAGACAGGTTGGCTATCCGGTATAATGATGATTGTCCAACCATTCGATAGGTATAGGTACTCCAGTATATTTTCTGTTGCTCACACTGCCCCAGTCCTCTTCTATATGTAGATTTGTAGAAAAATATTCTTAATAGTAATTATTATCAGATATGCTACCACCTATTGTTACAACTGAAGTACATATCAGACATATCCCACTACAAACCATGTGATTGATCAAATAAAAATAATATGACTACAAATAAACTTGGGACGAACTAGAACACTCGTAACGTTCATACCACCAGCTCTCAGGTGTGCGTGAGGAACCTTAGAACTGTGTATGGACTTTCCTACTGGTGGTCTGGTGTGTGAAACTGACGAGTATGATA
>NW_007382621.1:24198-29876 GCF_000475195.1 Diaphorina citri | reverse complement strand
GTTTTCTCAAGAATGCCTGGAGATTTCCATGTTACTTTTTTTTTTTTTTTTTTTTTTTTTTTTTTTTTTTTTTTTTTTTTTGATTACTCGTTAAACAAGTACAATATGTATAAAAGAAGAAGAAGAAGAAGATCTAAAAGTAGTTTTTCCGGTGTGGAAGTACTCCGTCTCGGCAATTGGTAAAAACGCCAATGAAGTTCCACATAAAGAAAGATAGGTAGGATAGCCCCTTGGCCTTTTTACAGACCGGGCCACCCTAAGTTGGCCCAACTCAGGTACAAGGAAATCCGCGTGTCCTGTATTACTTAAGAGAGAACTTGCCTCTCCCCCACGAAAGGCGGTCTCTTTGTAAAAAAAAAGACGTAGGTGTTTTAGGTCTTAACTCTGTTAGGGAAAATGAGGGTAATCGGTGGCAATGTAGTGGGACAGGAAAAGTCCAGGCATGATAATCGTGTTTCCGTCGGTCTTACTCAGGTAATACAACCCCCTTCATCCCTTCTTTGGAGACAGAGATAACGACAGCGAATACGAAGGACCTAGTACCTCGTCTTTCTAACTATAAACGGTCGGATCGACCTTACATCCGCAGGACGGTGATCTTAGTCGAAAGAAATTCTTTTGTAACCCCTGCCCCCCCTACTTGATACATTTATTTCTCACTTATAACATTTATTTCCCGATTGACGTAACGCGAGAGCCTCTTAAGCCCCTAAGTGTTGTTGTTCCTGTTTGTTCCCTAAAAAGGAACACAACATTGGGGCTCAGAGGCTCTCAGGGTTACGTAATCTGGGAAGTATAAATAGGTATAAAGTATGCAAAAAAAATATAGAGGGACGAGCCAAAATAAATAAGAAAAGATAAAATGCATAAGAAAATAAGAAATACCAAAATATTAGAAGAACAGTATATACAGGTCAATATACGCTAAGATAGAGAATTATACCTCTGTACTCATGAAGAGTTAAAACTGCTGAGCTCATAGATCTACTCACTTAGTGGACAATTTGACTCATTGGTTTTTGGGCCCCATTGACCCTTTGTTGGCCCCGTTGGGATCCTTCTCCGAGTAAATCTATAGTTCATTGACCCTCTTTAGGCCCCGTGAAGGCCCTTTTCTGAGGTCTGCAGTTCATTGACCTTTTTTATATTTCACAGGAGATGATCATGCTGTTTCGTCACTACAGAATTCAGCAGTAGAAGTAATAGGAACCCTAGCGCGTGCTACGGGCGAGGAAAATTTCCGCCCCTATGCACATCAGAGTGTCGAACTGGGACTTCGTATGTTGAGCTCCGCCGTGGATGATCCTGAAACCGCCAAGGTGAGAAAAACTTTTTCCACAATAGCTTATAGGCGTTTTTCTTTTTTATTTGGCTGAAATATTGCTGAATTAACAGGTCTGGCTGGGGGACCTTAAATCTTTCTAATCCTACCTTGACTTTCTAATCTATTCTCACTTTCCAATAGCAAATCTACTTTCTTATTTCAAGGTCGCGTTTCAACTGTTTGCCTCAGTAGCAACTATTCTCAAGCATTTTGGACATCAGCGGTGAAAACTTCAAGCAGCCTGAGAAGCAAGCCAGCCTGTGTAACCTATTCAATTCTACTCTCGAGTCCATTCCGGACATGAGTGAACCACTGGCTTATTCTCAAGCAAGACATGGTCTACTTGCCCAATATAATCGAGCTACTGGTCAGTTCCATTGAGAACGACAATGAGTACGTAGCCCGACTCAAAGAAGAGGATGGACTGGATGTATTCTCAAGCAAGACATGGTCTACTTGCCCAATATAATCGAGCTACTGGTCAGTTCCATTGAGAACGACAATGAGTACGTAGCCCGACTGAAAGAAGAGGATGGGCTGGATGTGTTTGTAGGAGATGAAGACAACGAAGAGGAATCTGAGGACGTTGGGAACGAAGAGGACATTGATTTTGACGAGACCAGGAGTGAAGAGGACGATGATGTAGAAGGTAAGAAGAAAGAAGATTATATTGTGATACGCCTGTAAGTGAATCTCACTCTTCCAACCAAACAACCAAGAAACTGTGTAGTAATAATAATAGACGTTGGGAACGAAGAGGACATTGATTTTGACGAGACCAGGAGTGAAGAGGACGATGATGTTGAAGGTAAGAAGAAAGAGGATTATATAAAAAAAGGAATTTTTCGTAGCAGTAAACAAACTGCTGGACTCTTATGGTCTGTGTCGTCGCATGCCCATTCCGTAGTATGTCCCTTATCCGATGGCCGAGAAGAGACACAATAAATACCTACCATTTAGGTGCTGAGTCAACACGAGACGTTGGGAACGAAGAGGACATTGATTTTGACGAGACCAGGAGTGAAGAGGACGATGATGTTGAAGGTAAGAAGAAAGAGGATTATATTTGACAGCCTAGTTAGCTTAAGCGACCGGTGCCAGCATGGTAGGTAAACATTGGTTGTTAGGATTATTGAGATATGTATTGGGAAAAATCCTACAATGCTGCAGTGAGAACCAAAGTTGTGATATAATAACACCAAGAAACTGCATTTAGATTTTACCTTACAAAGAATTGTATAATTTAGACCTTACAACACTACTTTTTTCCTTAACTTTTCAGGACTGAAAGATGCCACGGTGCAATTTATCGGTAACGTGATTCGAGACTTCCCCCAACTCCCCGAGACTGCACTGGGAGGTTTGACACCTCCTCAGCAAGCCATGTATGCCTCCATTCGGCAAACCCTGTCGTAACACAAGTGCTGCGAACGTCAAGAACTTCATATCATCTCCTCCGCAACTTCATATCATCTCCTCCGCTAAAAACACGAGGTAAATTCGACTGGTCAGAGTTATTTTAGCTACCTAAATCCCTTTTTTTTTTCCAAGACTGATTTAACCTAAAACGAGGCCCTAAAAAATGAAACAATACTGATTTACAGGAGACCCATATTTCTAACGTAATACCAATGTAGAAACAATGCTTTTGAGGTGCTTAGTTTAGGTAGGTGCTTATATTCTTTAGAATATGATGCTCTTTTTTCGAGGACAATCAGACTCAGACTAAAGTATTTACTCCCCCATCTTCGAAAATACTACCTATACTGCTACACTCTGGTTTGAAAAAAAGTCGGTGTTAAAATCTGCCTTAGAGATTTTTAATTTAAAAAAAAAAAAAACGGTGTTTAAAACACCTAATGAAAAAAGTCTATTTTAATGTTTAAATAATGTAATAATTATGTTTACCTTAATGTTACTATAATCCCTAGATTACTACCTATTATTTATTATTCGTTTAATTCTTTGTCTTTTTTTTTTTTTTTTTTTTTTTTTTTTTTTACTGTTTTTGATAAAGTTTTTTTTTTTTTTTCCAACTATGCATAGTCCGTACCGCGATCGCTTACGTTTTACTTTCGATACTACGCAATTTACCACCCTACAAATGGCAAGATACATGGGGTTATACACTATTCACGGATAGTTTAGAAATAGTTATAGGCATATTCACTCATGGCAATGGAGTAGTTAGAAATAATTTCAGAGCATCTTTCTTTTGTAAAAGTATGGCAGTATTATCCTACCGCGTTTAGTGTCGGTTTTTTTTGGAAATTGTCGGTGAGAATAGAAAAGTTGTTTTGATGAGCAGTGTTTTCACAATTTTATGTTCTTTCATCCCTGAATTCTGCGCTACAATAAAACCCGGCGCTGCTATTTATAAAAATAACTAATAATAATAAGAATTGTAAAATAGGAGATGTCCTAACTAATATTATCCTATTTACAAAAAAAAAATTTTTTTTTTTTTTATTATATATTTTATGTATAACAATTGTTAAGGATGGTTTCAATGTATTTTTTTTTTGAAAGTTATCAAAACAAAGAACTATAAAAATCCCGATATTGGAGTATTAAGGTAAAAGGAAATAAAAGGAACAAAGTCAATTAACGCTTTCCTTCTTACGGAGTAACTCTTCCTACAAGGAACATGACTTTCTTCTTCTCCTTGCATTCACTTTACGTTGACGTACCTTCCTTAAAGGCGTTTTTTAAGGCCATCCATGGCTAACAAGCAAAACTATACCTGTAAACTTTTGGTACCAATTGTATATAATATTTCAGATAATAATAAGAGGAATGTCCCTGATAAGTGGTTCAGACCCGGGGGCTTACACCTTGTGTTCTCAAGGTTACTTTGACAGAAAGACTCACAACCACTCCTAAGACATACTCCAAATAGGAGATTCGGTCTTGTGTGTGCAGGTGGGATTGGTCTTATTGTGCTCCATACAATCCCAATCCTTGAGGTGTGATGATACAATAAAAATATGTAAAAAACAAAATTTTCTTTTGGTTCCAGGATTTTAAACATATATGGTAACAATAAATGGGGTTTATGTGCTCTGGAACAAATCTGACGACCGCCATTTCCTGAAAAATCAGAGTAAGCTCGTCCCTATTTGTTCCATATAAGATAAGCATGATAGGTGCAGGGCATTTGCACTCTAGTACCCCTCAGCCTTTCTACCATCAAAGTTTCAAAAGAGGTCATTATAACATCTCCATTAGAGCAAGTACCCTGATTCAGTGCACGCACCTACCATCACACAAAGATCGGAATTAGCGGAGCCACCACATCACCAGTTTCGCGAGCGACCATGTGTCCTCCCGCGGTCCAAGCTTTGGGTGGGTAACCCTACATATCTTAAAATGAAGTAAACAAGTTGAAATTCGCAATTGTTTCCAGATTCGATTGCCAAAAAAAAAAAAATGTATCCAATGAAAGTGAAAAAACTGTCCTACCTTGTGTCATTGGAAATACATATGAGTCTCGTAAGGAGGACATATTAACATGGCTGCATACAGGTGGAAGTCAACCTCGAGGGTGTGTATCCATTCATGGTCGCGAAGTTCGATTGACCCGATCAAGATCGTTATCATGCAAGTTAAATTGACATTCATCGTTGACTGAACAAACGAAGTGGACCACACGATAGAAGACAAAGTCGCCGAGACCCGCCCTTAAGAGCGTGATAATTACCCTCCTCAGTCGCTAAGTGTGATCACCTTTAGCAGTAGCGGTCACAGTTTTTCACAGTCTCAGACCGCGCCCTTACAGTTCCTGAATGCGGGGGGTTTGCGGTCCCGTGGTTCTCCCGACAAGCTAAGCCTCTTCACTTTCATGCGATGATCCATGGTCGGGCGTTTTTTTTTTTTCATAAAAGTTTAAGCGAGTTCAAAATCTGCTCCTCCTAAGTGGAGGTTCAAACAGAACCGAACAGTTCCTTTGATTCCTAGGTATTTATGGAAATGCCATTTTCCAGCATTCCCCTCCTTTTTTGTTTAGAGCTACCACCTAAAGTGGGTACTGAATTACTCTCCTTAAAGTGATATTACCCTCTAATAATTAGGAGGTTTTTTTCCTCCAAAACTATAGTTTTTTTCTGGTCAAAAAAAATTTTTTTGAGGGCAAACGCTATCAATTTTTGAGGAAAACCCCAAGTAATTTTTAAGAGGGTAATCACTTTAGACAAGTAATTCAGTAACCACTTAGGTGGTATTTCTCGAGTCTTTCATTTAATTTTGGTTCAAACAATTTGTTGACAAATTTTTTATTTACCTCTTGCAAGAGAAAACCTAATGTTAAATTAACGTTTTTATTGATGTTTTTTTTTTTTTTTAGTAAGTAAAAGTA
>NW_007382621.1:14060-23010 GCF_000475195.1 Diaphorina citri | reverse complement strand
GCGTGCGGGGTTTACAATATTTAAGGTGTACAACATACAGGGTGTTAATATACAGGGTGTTACAGCCTAAGGGTGCCTGACCTGTGCTCGCCGGATGTTACTAATACTACCCCGCGCCCTGCTGTCCCTACCAATAGTTCAGCGGGTGTTACAACATACTGGGTGTTAATATAGGGTCGTTACAACATAAGGCCGTAGTCTACACTGCATACCCATCCGGATGTTACCAACATACGCGGTGTTACCAATTATAAACCAACATAATGGTGTTACATATTCGGTGTTCAACACATTCAGAGGTGTTACAATATTCAGGGTGTTACACAGCTTACAAGCGGGTTTTACGATATTCGGGTGTTACACATAGCAGGCGTGTTACACTGATAGATGTTACAATAAGGGCTGTTAAACATCAGGGGGTTAACAGGCATAAGGGTGTTACACATACTGTGTTAAACTACAGGGTGTTACATGTATTCGGATTTACATCTACAGGCTCCGGTTACCATAGTTCAGCGGTTTAATTGTACGGATGTTACCCCAAACAGGGTGTTACAGTACAGGGTGTTCAGATATTCGGGTGTTACATCATTCAGGGTTTTACAATTTAGGGTGTTACAAATGACAGGCGTGTTCACTATACCGCTGTATCAATATTTCAGGTTTCAATAGCGCGTTTATGCATACAGGTGTTACAGCATACAGGGTGTACACATACGTCAGGGTCGCCTGTAACCCCTGTTCCGGACTGTACCTCAATAGCTAACCACAGGAGCTGTTACTAATACTGGTGTTACACTATTCAGGGTGTTACACATACAGGGTTACAATATTCAGGGTGTTAGCATACGGGTGTTCACTGTATGGATGTTATACCACCGGTGTTACTTTCAGGGTGCTTAACAATACGGGTTTTAAACTATATTCGGGTTTACAACATAAGGGTGTTACACTGTATCAGTTTCCAAATACGTGGGTTACTATACGGGTGTTAGAATATTCAGGGTGTTACAACTTCAGGGTGTTACAAGTATTCAGGGTGTTACAACATACGGGTTTTAATATTCGGGTGTTACAATATACGGTGTTACCTGATCGATGTTAAACTATCAGGGGTTACAAATACAGTGGTGTCTACAGATCAGGGTGTTAACAGCATACGCTGGTTGTTCAGCGTATCGGCGAGTGTTATCAATAACAGGTGGTTAAATATTCAGGTGTTCATTGTTGTGTTCCAAACGGGTGTTACATGTAAGGGTTGTTATTCACAAATTTTCTAGGTGTTACAATATTCAGGGCGTTTTTACAATATTCAGGTTGTTACAACTACGGGGTGTCAACATACAGGGTGTTACAATATACAGCACCACGGGTTACCAACATACAGGGGTTTTACAATATTCAGGGTGTTTAAACATACAGGGTTGTTACAGCATACAGGGTGTACACTGGTATCGGGATTTTAAAAGCATACAGGGTTTGCAACATACAGGGTTTTACAATAATCAGGGTGTTTCAACCATACAGGGTGTTACAGCATACAGGGTGTACAGCATACAGGGTGTACAGCATACAGCAATATACAGGGTGGTTAACAATATTCAGGGTGTTACACTGTATCGGATGACAACATACCAGATGTGTTACATATCACAGGTGTGTACAATATTCCAGGTGTTACAACATACAGCGTTTTTACAATATTCAGGGTTGAAATCATACAGGGGTGTTGCACGGTATCGGAGTGTTACAACATACAGGGCCGGGTTTACAATGAACGCAGGGTTTTACAATATCAAGGTGTTACAACATACAGGGTCGGTTACAGCAACCGGGTGGTTACAGGCATACAGGGTGTTACACATACGGGTGTTACAGTATACAGGGCGTTACAATAAACAGGGCGTTACAATATTCAGGGTGTTTCAATACAGACGTGGTTACAACAATACAGGGTGTTACCAATATCAGGTTTTTAACATACAGGGTCTTACATATACGAGGTTTCTACAAATCATTGGTGTTTACATACAACAGGTGTTATCAGCATACAGGCGTGTTTACCATACAGGGTGTTAACAATAATACGGGCAGTGTTACAATGATTCGCGCTGTTACACACTACCATGGGTGTTACCCACTACAGGGTGTTAAAATATACATGGTGTCTACAACAATACAGGTGTTATAATATACAGGGTTTTATCCATCATTCCTGGGTGTTACAGACATACAGGGTGTTACAGCATGACGGCGTTTACAATATACAGCCGGTGTTTACGATATCCCAGGGTGCATACAAATAATTCAGGGTGTTACATCATACAGGTGCTGTTACAACTCTACCTCTCGGGTTTACAGTGTACCCAGGTTTATGACAATAAGTGAAGATGTGATCTGTATAGTTGTGGATCCACGTAGTAAGTTCTGACTAATTATTGTAATAATATACTAAAATCTATCAATATTATACTCTAATACCATGGTTTTACTTAGAACTGACGAATAAAAAAAACTATAAACTGAAAGTAAAAACTGTGCTAAGAACAGCTACCATATAAAAACGCTGGAAACTATAAAAATTCCCCTATAATCTTTATGGCAAAAACTGAAGTAACATTCCTAAAAAACTCAAAAATAATAAATGAATCTTCTCTTCTCCACCTCCTCATTTCCTACACATGAATAGAGACTTGACTTCCAACTCTAACTTTCACTTACTGCCTTCCGCTCCTCTTGAAGTAAGGACGAATAGTGTGCAACGTGAGTACGGTCAATTTGTGGAGAAATAAAAAAATTCAGCTCGCACGTCTCCTTCTGATAAGTTATGTGCGAAGGTATGGAACGAGAAAAATCTCTGCAGCTCGCACTCCTTCATGGAGAAGCAGTCTATACTGTGAAGGTATGCGAACATTGAAAACAACTCAGCTCGCACTCCATCGTGTAGACATTTATTTCGTGATAGGTATGGATCGAAAACCATAGCGCCGATGTAGCGAATAAACGGGTTGAACGCTCTGCCCATGGGTTTACGCATGATAACCTCACGAAGATAAACCATTATCATCGGAAGGATGAACAAATTTCTATTTTTCATCTTTCTCATGAATTACATGAAGGAGTGCGGCTGAATTCTTTTGGTCATCTTCCCATATCTTCTCAATAACATTTATCATGAGGATTTGCGAGCCATTGAATTTTTTTATACTCGTTTCTTTCACTAGAGGTTGGTATCCCAAGTTCATGCCTCTTCTAACTGAAGAGACCCCGAATCGGGGAAGTGAATTCATGACCGTTTTGGTAATCATTTCAGATGGAGAGGATCGGCAGTTCGTTCCTACAGATTCAGCAGTATAAGTAATAGACCTTTGGCGTGCTTACTTTCAGTTCCGTATTGTTAGAGTTTCTAACTGGGAATTCTTATGTTGAGCTCCAGGTTTTTATTTTTAAGTTTAGGTGAGACAATTTTTTTACACGACAGCTTATAGTTTTTTTTTATTTCAGTTTTATTGGCTGAAAATATTGCTGAATTAACAGGTCTGGCTGGGGACCTTAAATCTTCTCTAATCCTACCTGACTTTCTAACTCTATTCCCAACTTCCAATAGCAAATCACTTTCTTATTTCAAGGTCCGTTTCAACTGTCTTGCCTCGTAGCAACTATTCTCAAGCAAGACATGGTCTACTGCCCAATATAATCGACTACTGGTCAGTTCCATTGAGAACGACAATGAGTACGTAGCCCGCGACTCAAAGAAGAGGATGGACCTGGATGTATTGTAGAGATGGAAGACAAGGAAGAGGAATCTGAGGGACGTTGGGAAGCGAAGAGGACATTGATTTTGACGAGACCAGGAAGTGAAGAGGACGATGATGTGAAGGCAAAGAAGAAAGAAGATTATATTTGACAGCCTAGTTAGCTTAGTTTTGGTAGTGCGTGTCTGCCTTGTAAGCGCTAGGCCGCGGGTTCGATTCCCGCCCGGGCGGATTTTAGTCCTGATGGGATAATGTTCGTTTCTCGAAACGGCTAGCTTTCTCCTATCCTGTCTTCCTTCTCTCTTCGATTTCGGGACGATAAGGACCATAGCAGTTACACTCCCTCTGTCAAACCTCTTAAAAAAAAGAGGATTTATAAAAAAAGGAATTTTCGTAGCAGTAAACAAACTGCTGGCTACACTAGACTCTTATTGTCGTGTTCGTCGCCATGCCCGTTCTCGTAGTATGTCCCTTATCCGATGCCGGAAGAGACACAGAATAAATACCTACCCATTTGCATTTAGGTGCTGAGTCCAACAGAGAACACCAAAAGTTAAAGTAACCCGTTGAAATATGCCCAATGCATATTTCAATGGGCATATTTCAACGGGCATTAACCCATTGGCATTTTTGGAAATCAAAATGAGAGAGCAAACTTTTTTTGTCGATGGTATGTTTCGAATCCGGCATCACTGGGCTAACTGTGCCCCCAAAACTGGACGGATTTATGTAACTGGATGGCATTAAAGAAAGAGCTATTCATTTTCATCACCATTCGGCTACAGCTGAAGCTCCTACAACACAACAAACGGTTGGTCCAGTGGTAACGCGCTTGCTTGCCATGCAGAAGGTCCCGGGTTCGAATCCCACCATCGACAAAAATTTGTACTCGCGTTTCGATTGAAATATTTCAACGGTTACTTTCTGGTGTTCTCGTGTTGAGCCAGCACCTAAATGGGAAGTATTGTGTCTCTTCTCGCCCATCTGATGAGAGGCATACTACGGGATGGGCATGCTACGACACAGGCCACATGCGTCTAATGTAGCAGTTGTTTCATTGCTACGAAATAAAAACGGCGGTGGAACACTCACCTTTTGAAAAAAAAAAACACCAACAACAAAAACAACATTAACTGGATCTCTCACTGCTCTCTCCAGGTTACACATATGACTGCTCCAAGTTGGACGAGAAAGAGGAAGCATTGGATGCGGTGCGAGAGATCGCCAAAGTGACGGGTCCGGCGTTCACTCAGTATCTGCAGCAGAGTTTCGACGCTGTCTATCGGACCCTGTATCATCCCCATGAGGGTGTGCGGGGAGCCGCCGTAGAAACACTGGTAAGTGTTGATTGAACGAAGCGAGTTCTAAGTTTTAACTCGACGATTATTTATTTACTTTATCTGCCATAGTAAGTATCCAACTTTGAACCAACTTCAGTGGTGTAATGGTTAACGCGTTGGACTTTGGATCTGGAGGTTGGTGGTTCGAGTTTAAGTCAAGTCATAAAATGTATCTAGATGTAATAATTGGGGAACGATATTTGTGACGAGCATTTAAGTATGCTCAACAGTTGGAAATTCCTTCCTTCTTCTAAATGTATCTGATTTTAATTTTTTAAATATTTCTTACGATTATTAAAAACAATTTTATTAAAGAAGATATTTTGTTTTAATAGGTTTGATAGAGAGAATTGTAACTGCTATGGTCTTATCATCCTGAAATCAAAGAGCGAAGGAAGACAGGATAGAATACCTTTGTTTTTTACCGTCTTATTTTTACTTTTTTTTTTTCAAATACCTTGGAAAAGTAGTAATTTATTTTACTTTCAGGTACAATTATGTACGGTCCAATCGCCAGGACCACTGCTGGCCAAGTGTCTGGATGTTGTGGTGCCTAAGTTACGTGAAATCATCAGTACAGATGAGAGTAAAGACGTTGTCATCAAAGCTCTGGGTAAGACTTTCCAAACATCCCTGTTATTGTGGGTTCGAGCCATTAATAAATACCTATGTAATTGTATATCAATAATTGGGGGTTCGTGAGTACGAACTACGGGTCTATTTTCCCAACCTCAAAAGATACTTTTTTTACCAACCTCTGTGATGTAGTGGTTAGCAACAAGGGCTTTGAATCTAGGGTTGGTGGTTCGAGTCCAATTCATAAAATTTAGCGTATTGATGTTTACTTACTTAACACATTTAAAATTCCTTTCTACTTGGTACTTTTTTTACGGACTTTTTCCCAACTTAGATCGTTTCAACTCGGTTCTCTGCCGAAAAAATAGTTCGATAAAAAGTAAACAATTTGTTTTACTTCCCCAGGGGGTTTACGCGACGTCCTATCGGAGCTCGGTCCGGCTGCCCTCGCCTCAGAAGGTCACCTAGAGGCCGTGCACAACGCTCTACGCGAAGTGATCAACAAGAAAACCAAAGCACAACGCACCAGTTTTGATGAAGAAGAAGATGAGGAGGCAGAACGGGAAGTGCAGGTCGTGGAGAGTGCTGGAGAGGTAAGCTAGGCTGGCACTCCGGAGGTCCTGGGTTCGATTCCCGACGAGGACCGTGGACGAAGTTTTTTTTCGGCTCTGTGCTTGGTGTTCGGAGTGCACTGAGCCTCGTGAAGGCAATTGAGTAGCTGCTAAAAACGAGGCATGCGTCTAATGTAGCAGTTGTTTCATTGCTACAAAATAAACACGGCGATCTTTTAAAAACACTCATATTTTAAAAAAAAAAAAATACAGAAATGCCAGAAATAGTAAAGGAGGCTCTTATAGTAATACTATGGTACGGCTCGCAGCTTCACCACAAAAACCATGATTTAGATTTTGGATTTTTCATTTTTTTATTACTATTGGTTGGGTGGAAGAGTTCCTCCAGGATAACTCTGCCACTTAAAAGAAAGCCAAAAAAAAAATCTTTCTCGTCAGGTCTTACCAGCTCTGAGCAAGCCAAGACATTCTAGTCATAACAAAGTAAAAAAATCCCGGAGCAAAATCCAATTTAGTCGAACCTTTTTTTTCTTCCCTTAAGATCCATTCGATTTAATGAGGACTGTCAGATTAAATGGAGCACAAAAATCGCCTCCTCTACTATACTTCAACGCCTCCCTCTACTATCAACTTCAAGAACTCAAGCGCCGTGAACACATGCCTGGTCCCCAAACGGCTTACCTCCGTAATGGTACCGGAACGACTCCTCCACAGTTTGGAGGGTCACGTCCAGAGCCCATCAACCCCCTTTCAAGGCTTAGTGCAAGGCTATTTAACGTGGGCACCGTAGAAAGTCAGGACTTTTCAATTTCCTTTTTTCATCACAACATTCCAGGTTTAATACCGTTAAGAAACATTCCAATTTTTTGTATTTTATTATTATTATATTATTTTATTTACTTTTTTTTTTTTTTATACTTTATGTATTGGTTTTAGAATCACTCAAAAGAAAAAAGAAGAAGCGGAAAAAGGACACAAGCCTGTCTCAGCCGGCAAATAAGTAGGGGGGGGAGCCTACTAATGAAAACCCGACTGTAAACCAAAACCGAATGTTTTAAAAAATGTTCACCTATGGGAAGCGTGAGTTGGAAAACGATAAGAAAATCGTTTCCTCTAAAGTCCGACTATAGGAGGGACAAATTATTAGGAGTTCGGGTCCTGACTCGTGACCGATGAGGGACAAGTTTCAGGGAGGTCGGTCTGGTTGGAAGTCTAAGTTTCAAGGTGGAACGATGGTGGGTGTGGTGACTCCAAACCGTCAATATCAAGTTCTTGGCAAGGTCCTTGTTACCGACTTTTTAAAATGGCTATAACTATTTCTTGACCAAGTACTAGTCGGTCGCTAATGTTAGTGCGTGCCCGGTCTGAAACGGGTCCAATCAACAACATCCATAACTCAACGCACAACATATCGTTATGTTGTCTGTAAGGTCATGATGGTGCTCAAAGGAGATCCGAGAAGACACGTTCCCCTCACATAGTGGTAAATCTTGACCTCCGTCATGGACACGTCTCATCTTATATTCAGCAAACTAAGGACGGGGCTTATTACGACTTTTGAAGCTGTCCCCCTTAACCATTGGTGCCTTTCAAAATAGGCTAACTTTTCCCTTCCAGTTATTCCTATCCTCTTTCGTTCCTTTAACTTTTTTATGAACACTAAAAAAAAAAAAAAAAAAAAAGTAAAAAAAATCCCAAACTATGTCCTGACATAGATAAGATAATTTAATATAAGCAGGGTTTTCGCTTCTCTATTCTTCTTCACCATGTCCTCTTTCCGGTCGGCAAGGCCTCGTGCTTGGAATAGACAAATGCTATTTTAGATGGGGCCGGCCCTACCTTGGGCGCTGGGATCGCGATGTTCTCTGTCTGCGCGCGATGGGAGATTCAATTGACCTGATCCTGATAGAGGTCAAAACGTAATTCCTCGCGCCATCGCGAGCGGGGCGGTTCAGTTTTTTCAAACTGCGCGATGATCCCTCTATATATGGCGCTGTCCCTTTCATCGGCAAAAGTCCCATCAAAATGAAATAGAACACGGTCGGACCAATCCTACCCTCCATCGCACAGAGGGACATTCGCGATTTAGCACCCACCATCGGGCTGTAAAGCGTCTTAATCCCGATTAGATTCTGAGTCCCGGTAGCGGAAAATTATATCGGCTACTCTGAAGTTGTTTTCTCGAGTCTGAGTGGGATAACCTACTCATCCGGTTGCCGAGGATTATTTTGCGGGAACCAGTGACGCTGGACCAATCTAAAAAATGACTGTGCTCTGTGAGTGGGATAGTTTACCCGTGCCTCGGGCCCGTGCGCGATAGTAAGCCGTGTCGCGACGGTACGTATATAGGTCGGTGGCGTGGCCCGAAGAGGAAGGGGTCGCGCCAGACGGTTTTTAGAAGGTTGTGTGAGCCCTATCACGCCGCGGTCGCCTGAGAAAAGCGGCGGGGTCGGTTTTGCGGATTGGCATGTCCTTAAGACCGCCTATAGCCTCGAGATCAGCGCGCTTCTAAAGTGGTCATCCCATCGTCCCTGCCCTTACTTGAGCGGCTACACTCCGGAGGTCCGGCCCCTACGTGAGCCGCTACCACGGTTGCTACTTCCTAAACTCGCGGAGCCCACAAAAGTAGCAGGTCAACTCTAGCGAAGTCCGCCCACGTCTCTCTCGGCTCATCGAGCACTCGCTAGAACCGCTTATGAGCGACCTT
>NW_007382621.1:2902-8412 GCF_000475195.1 Diaphorina citri | reverse complement strand
GTTACACTGTATCGGATGTTACAACATACAGGGTGTTACAATATACAGGGTGTTACAATATTCAGGGTGTTACAACATTCAGGGTGTTACAATATTCAGGGTGTTACAACATACAGGGTTTTACAATATTCAGGGTGTTACAACATACAGGGTGTTACACTGAATCGGATGTTACAACATACAGGGTGTTACAACATACAGGGTGTTACAGCATACAGGGTGTTACAGCATACAGGGTGTTACAACATACAGGGTGTTACACTGTATCGGATGTTACAATATACAGGTGGTTACAATATTGGAAAAGTAGTAATTTATTTTACTTTCAGGTACAATTATGTACGGTCCAATCGCCAGGACCTCTGCTGGCCAAGTGTCTGGATGTTGTGGTGCCTAAGTTACGTGAAATCATCAGTACAGATGAGAGTAAAGATGTTGTCATCAAAGCTCTGGGTAAGTCTTTCCAAATATCTTTGTTTTGTGAGTTCGAGCCATTTCCAAACAGCCCTGTTACAACTGTTCTAGCCATTTCTAAACATACCTATCTGTTTACAGGGTGTTACAATATTCAGGGTGTTACAATATTCAGGGTTTTACAATATTCAGGGTGTTACAACATACAGGGTGTTACAACATACAGGGTGTTACAATATACAGGGTGTTACAACATACAGGGTTTTACAATATTCAGGGTGTTAAAACATACAGGGTGTTACAGCATACAGGGTGTTACACTGTATCGGATGTTAGAACATACAGGGTGTTACAACATACAGGGTTTTACAATATTCAGGGTGTTTCAACATACAGGGTGTTACAGCATACAGGGTGTTACGAGTTCAAGGAGTTTGCGATTCGAACTATTGGTAAGTAAGCTTGACGTCGTAGATTCGTCTTAGCTCAACTCATCTTTTGGGGCTTTTTGCCGCTACACCTAAGCCTCAGGGTGGGCTTTTTGTATATGGAGCTAGTTCCTAAACTAACTTAACTTTGGATGAACGTAGAGAGTTTGAAGTTTGTGACTTTTGATTTATTAAGTACTGTCATGTAGGATCGAGTCATTTCCAAACATCTTTGTAGTCGTGGGTTTGTGAGTACGAGTCTGTTTTACCAACCTCAAAAGATACTTTTTTTACCAACCTCAGTGATGTAGTAGTTAGCACGGTGGGCTTTGAATCGAGGGTTGGTGGTTCGAGTCCAAGTCAATTCATAAAATTTGGCGTAGTGTATTACTTAAGCAGGGAACGACATTTGTGATAAGCATTAAAGTACCTGTGATGTTTAACACAATTAAAATTCCTTTCTACTTGGTACTTTTTTTACGGACATTTTTCCCCAACTTAGATCGTTTGAACTCGGTTCGTAATTTGTATTTTCTTGAAAAAAAAAAAAATTGGCGCGGGATATTTGGCAGGGGAAAAAAGTTATCTAAAAAGTTCCCCCCATTCTTTTCATGTCAGATAAAACGCAAACGTTATCACTATTTTTCCTCATTTTCTAACCTCAAAAAAATAAGAAAAGTATTTTTTGAAATTTTCCAGTTTTTAAAATTTGCCGAAAATTTGATTTTCCTGTGTTTTTTAAATCTTTAAATTCTATTTTACAAGTTCTATTTCAAGTTTGTTTCCAGTTTTTAAAATTTGCCGAAAATTTGATTTTCCTGTGTTTTTTAAATCTTTAAATTCTATTTTACAAGTTCTATTTCAAGTTTATTATCATTGAAGTCATAATTGAATAGATATTTAGCTTGTCCACCCATACTTCAGTTTCATTTCATCGTCAAAGACCCTTCAGACCAGAGGAAACACTTGTCTTCACAAAGGATTATAACTACACAAAGCCCATGCTATATTCATTTCATCGTCAAAGACCCTTCAGACCAGAGGAAACACTTGTCTTCACAAAGGATTATAACTACACAAAGCCCATGCTATAATCTTATATTATAAGAACGAGATCTCTGATAAGAACATAATGGAACAAATACTCGCTAAATTAATTGAACCAGACAACTCAGCAATCACACAGGTGAGTATGACAAAGAAAAATGTGCCCAAGTGTCACTCAGACTGCCATATGAATGAACCTTCAACCTACCTGAGGCCAGGTTTACAGATCATGTTGAAATACTTGTTGACTTCTGAGAATATTAGGGGCACATATCAGTCCTTGAGAATGAACCTTCAACCTACCTGAGGCCAGGTTTACAGATCATGTTGAAATACTTGTTGACTTCTGAGAATATTAGGGGCACATATCAGAATGAGAATAGTCTCAGAATATCAGAATAGTCCTTGAACTTTGTGACTTTGTCTTACATTATCTTCTAATACACAACTACAGAATACTGACCACAGCTTCATCTTGACTTCTTACAAGCCCTGCTTAGTATCTAAAGGACCTACCTAAAACATTGCCCAACCTTTTCATCTTTTAAGAAAAAAAAGACTCAGGCTTATTGCAATTTATTATTAAGTATGTTCTCAAAAGAAAATTAATTATGTACATTTAGATTGTGGTGATCTTATAATTTATTATTACATTTCTGTTACAGGGGACTCTAGAACTACAAGAAGCTCTTAGCAAGCCAGAAGCCATTGGAGAACTGTGCAATGTAGTGGTGTCTTCACAGAATAGCAGCATCCGACATTATGCAGGTAGTACAGAATGCCGCCTTCTTTGCACTCGGTCAAATGTCAGAATATCTACAGGTCAGTTCCAACCAAAAGAAAAACAATATCCCGTGGCCGAACCTATTTAAATAGGAAAAGGTTAGGAAGAAGAAGAAGAAGAAAGTGATATTATCTATTCATGCTATTTGAGGTCGGCCTCGTCTTCTTTTACTAATGGCTTTTCGTTTAATATTTTGGAGAAGTTGCAATTGGGAAAATATTATTGATAAAAGGTCGTTTCCTACGTAAAAAGTTGTAAAAAATTCAAATCTGAGGTCAAAACTCCAGTTCCAACCAAAAGAAAAACAATATCCCGTAGCCGAACCTATTTAAATAGGAAAAGGTTAGGAAGAAGAAGAAGAAGAAGAAGAAGAAGAAGAAGAAAAAAGAAGAAGAAGAAAGTGATATTATCTATTCATGCTATTTGAGGTCGGCCTCGTCTTCTTTTACTAATGGATTTTCGGTTAATATTTTGGAGAATGGAGGAGTTGCAATTGGGAAAATATTATTGATAAAAGGTCGTTTCCTACGTAAAACGTTGTGAAAAATTCAAATCTGAGGTCAAAACTCCGCGACCGGTGCCAGCATGGTAGGTAAACATTGGATTTTAGGATTATTGAGATATTGGGAAAATCCTACGCTGCTGCAGTGAGCACCAAAGTTGTGACATAATATAACACAAAGAAACTGCATTTACATTTTCTCTCCACAGCCCCAGATAGCTACGTTTGGTCCCCAAATCATGCCCATCCTACTCAATTTCCTCTCCTCTGTGTCCAACGCTCTTATACCGCCCGATAATATATAACACAAAGAAACTGCATTTACATTTTCTCTCCACAGCCCCAGATAGCTACGTTTGGTCCCCAAATCATGCCCATCCTACTCAACTTCCTCTCCTCTGTGTCCAACGCTCTCATACCGCCCGATAACACGAAACACGTTGAGCGTATGTTTTACGCTCTAGAAGCGTTCATAGACACCATGGAAGCGGCTGTGAGCCCCTATGTGCCGGCCCTGATGGAGGCCACGGTTAAGATACTCGAGAATCCCACCCCTGCTTGCCCCCTGGAGTTCAAGGAGTTTGCGATTCGAACTATTGGTAAGTAAGCTTGACGTCGTAGATTCGTCTTAGCTCAACTCATCTTTTGGGGCTTTTGCAGCTACACCGAAGCCTCAGGGTGGGCTTTTTGTATATAGAGCTGGTTCCTAACTAACTTAACTTTGGATGAACGTAGAGAGTTTGAAGTTTGTGACTTTTGATTCATTAAGTACTGTCTCCGGAGCTACCCAGTAACTTGCAAATTAAACAATAGATCGACATAATATTGATGTCAGTAGTTCTGGGAGCTCTCGGATGTGACAGACCCATGATTCGTGGCAATCGAAGTGTGTGAGTTGTTGAGTGTGTAAGTATGTGGTGAAATTCCTCTCGTGAGTCCTCCCTTATTATTTATTACTTACTTCTATCAATATTATACACTCTAATTAGCCCTTGATCTTTATTTCGAATCGTTAGATGCCAAAATCCTCATAAAGGAAGCCATTTTTTGAAGACAGCTACTTACCTATATATAGACGCAGACACCTATATAGCTACCTATATTTTTATGGCAGACGCGCTACCTTCCAAGCTAGACGGGCAATATAATCTTTCTGCTCCATGATTCCAGGAAGCATATAATATTTCTGCTCCATGATTGCAGGAAGCATAGCGACAGCAATAGAGACAGAGTTTCTTCCCTACTTCCCCAACATAATGACTCATCTGGCTGCCTGTGTCAATAGTACGGACCTGAAAGGACAGGGTGAGTACGGTGGACTATGGTAGTAAAAGGGACTTGGTCTCATTCTGGATTTTGTGATGCAGAAAAAAAAATCTGGTGTGAACATCACACGACTTTCCTCATCCTATTGAATGGTAAATAGCATACAGGGTGTTACAGCATACAGCAATATACAGGGTGTTACAATATTCAGGGTGTTACACTGTATCGGATGTACAACATACAGAGTGTTACAATATACAGGGTGTTACAATATTCAGGGTGTTACAACATACAGGGTTTTACAATATTCAGGGTGTTAAAACATACAGGGTGTTGCACGGTATCGGATGTTACAACAGTCCAAAAGCGGTCAAAATACCGCCAAGCGCATCAACCATCTCAACCAAATGTTTTGTGTTGCATCCTTGTCACATTTGACAACTACATACCAAATTTCAAGTCTCTAGCTCTTACCGTGCTCGAGATATTTTGTTTACAAACAGACACACACACGGACCAATGGCTGAAAACGTGTTTTGACACTATCAATATACAGGGTTTTACAATATTCAAGGTGTTACAACATACAGGGTGTTACAGCAAACAGGGTGTTACAGCATACAGGGTGTTACAACATACAGGGTGTTACAATATACAGGGCGTTACAATATACAGGGCGTTACAATATTCAGGGTGTTACAACATACAGGGTGTTACAACATACAGGGTGTTACAATATACAGGTTGTTACAACATACAGGGTCTTACAATATACAGGGTTTTACAATATTCAAGGTGTTACAACATACAGGGTGTTACAGCAAACAGGGTGTTACAGCATACAGGGTGTTACAATATACAGGGCGTTACAATATTCAGGGTGTTACAACATACAGGGTGTTACAGCAAACAGGGTGTTACAGCATACAGGGTGTTACAATATACAGGGCGTTACAATATTCAGGGTGTTACAACATACAGGGTGTTACAGCAAACAGGGTGTTACAGCATACAGGGTGTTACAATATACAGGGCGTTACAATATTCAGGGTGTTACAACATACAGGGT
>NW_007382621.1:1450-1766 GCF_000475195.1 Diaphorina citri | reverse complement strand
TTTATACAGGGTGTACCGGATCATACTTTCACTGATTTTGTAGGTCATATTTGAGCCACTTCTACTAGTCCGATTGATTTGAATTTTGGGTAAGTTATGTAGCTTGGATGACAATAGAATATTTCGTGGAATTTGACACCCCCGCTCTCACCGTATTCCATACAGGGTGTAACCTATGTTTTGTGGTCATATGTAATATCTCAATAGAGACCTGGAAAAAATATGTATTTCGTGAATTTGGACCCCATTACGTCTCGTGAGGACAATTGAGTAGCTACTTTAATCGAGTAGCGACCAGTGGCGGCATTACAAGTCG
>NW_007382621.1:0-1425 GCF_000475195.1 Diaphorina citri | reverse complement strand
TTTTTTTTTTTTTTTTTTTTTGCACAAGACTATTTATCATTTTTAACAGGTTTGCTAAAGTGAACTGAAGAGGTTTGCTGGAGGAAGGAAGGAGGAATATTATTTCTTGTTGTTTTTCATTAGTTCATAGTCAACATAGATTTCCTGTGCCCACTTACTGCTACAGAAAGGTTTACTTCGGAGACCCCCAGCTTCTTGAACAAACGATCCAAAAATGAGAAGTTATTTTAACTCATGTAGGTCTATCATTTCCGCCTACGTTTTTTCTCTTGGACTTCAGATGGCTATTAGTATTTGAAGTTCCCATGTAATACTGTGATACCCACAAAGTTGTGAAAAGCTCTCTGCTTTACCACAAAGATTCATGATTTGATTTGATTGATTTTGATTTAATATTTGAAGTTCTCTAGCGGGTTTCAAGTTTAAGTTCTTCTGTTCGTGATTATTTGATTACTCCCTTTTCGATTTCCCTCCTAGGTGCTTCAGCGTACATTGGGAATCACCACATGCAAGTGTTCGTGGACTTTGCATTACGAGGCATAGTGGACGAACATCCTGTAGTACAGAGACGTAATACTGTGATACCCACAAAGTTGTGAAAAGCTCTCTGCTTTACCACAAAGATTCATGATTTGATTTGATTGATTTTGATTTAGTATTTGAAGTTCTCTAGCGGGTTTCAAGTTCAAGTTCTTCTGCTCGTGATTATTTGATTACTCCCTTTTCAGGAAAATCTCATGACAAAAATGGGGAAAAATTGTACTCATCTACTTAAGTATTTATTGATTTATTTTTCCATGGGATATGCAGCTCACAAAAAAAACTAACTACAAAAAATCAGGCTTTTCAGCCTTACTTTTTTTTCTAGCATGTCAATCAGCTCTTCAATTGTCCCCATACTCCCCTCAAGGCTTAGTGTTCCCTAAAGTAGCCAGTGTCATGTGTTGTCCCACATTAGGAAAATCTCATGACAAAAATGGGGAAAAATTGTACTCATCTACTTAAGTATTTATTGATTTATTTTTCCATGGGATATGCAGCTCACTAACTACGAAAAAACTAACTACAAAAAAATCAGGCTTTTCAGCCTTACTTTTTTTCTAGCATGTCAATCAGCTCTTTAATTGTCCCCATACTCCTCACAAGGCTTAGTGTTCCCTAAAGTAGCCAGTGCCATGTGTTGTCCCACATTATCAACTGTGCAATAAAAACATACACATTGTTGCTTAACTCTGTTGGTCTACAGAAAAGGCCCTTTTAATTAAACTGTTGTTACAATAGCACAAACCAGTCCTAACCAGCAATGTAAATGAAATAAACTTGTGATTGTGATGAAAATAATTCTAATTATTTTCTAATTTCCAGAATCAAAAATGGGATCTTGAAGGCCCTCGTGGACGAACCAGAGAAGCAAGTGAAGAAAGC
>NW_007382620.1:2435-8364 GCF_000475195.1 Diaphorina citri | reverse complement strand
GTCATTATTTTTTGCTCTTCCTTATCTAAATTTCTCATCATAATTCTTTGATTCTTAAATAATTCGTTCTTCCGCATATACGTACCTATCTAATTTATATTTTAAGAGATTACTTTCACGTGTTCATCACACTGTAACATCTACATATGTATAGTGTGTACCTACCAGCGCCGTATTTATTTTCGGCACTATCAGGGGCGGCCCCAGGGGGGTCAACTTTAAAATCTTAAATGGGAACCCCCTTCTTGCGATACGTCACATCAAAGGTATTGCAAAACATAGTACTTTGGTACAAGTTTTCAGGGGTGGCAACTTTTTTTAAACACCCTGTATTCGTGTAATGACGTAGATAAGTACGTACCTAGGCACCTACCTATTAATAATTAGATAGGTATTACCTATTTACGCACACACACGCTCGCCTATTTTGAACACGTGAGATTGCATCTCTTGTCCCTGTAAAATGTTTAACTAACTGATTTTATTATTATTTCTTGTAGAGTTTAGGAATTAATAAAAAACGAAATATATTTAAAATACAAAAAGCGACAAAGCGGCGCCTGGCGGAGTTAGCTCACCTCTGGCGAGGTGGCAAAGTTGAAATTCGGATTCAGCGTCAAAAAATACTTATAAAACCGTCGAGAAAAAAACTTTGGGAATTTTTTCCTGAAAACATTACTTTTTGAACTCATCTTATTGGACTAATCCTTTTTAGCTAAATTTCCACTAACGGTTTCAAAACCGCTTGATTCATGACGTCACGTCACAACGTTGGTTGTAGAAAAAAACGTAAACAAACAAAATGTCAGTAGTCAGTACCAGTACTACCAGTAGTGATGGTGATTGGTGATGGATGTTGAGTGAAGAGAGGGCAGATTTTTCAGTTTAATTTGATTATCTAGCTGGAATTCTCGCTCTTGTTAATTAGTCACTTATTGTTCTTGATACAGAAGTGAATTCATAGATCACTCTGCTATCTGACTCACCCATAACGCTGTGTTTGCCCTCTAGAAAACGTGAGGAAATGTCTCACTAGAAACTAGAAACCTACCTACTAGCTTGAAACCTACTCTCAAGTCTCAACAGATGATAGTGGTCACTGGTCAGCAACAGGTAAGGTCTCTTTTTTGCCCTTGTGCAGCAGCTTTTGTCTTAATGGTTCGTAGAATATATAATTCTATGAACCATTAAGACAAAAGCAAATATCACCTATGTACCTACTTTGACAGGTAAGGTAACCTATGTATTCCTGAACGAATAGGTCAAATACGGACGAGAAGTTCATTTACCCTGTCCGTCTAGACAAGGGCCTGTTCCACAAATAATTGTGCACTCCTCACTTTTTACTCCACATGTAGGATGTTTGTGTCTAAAACGGGGTCACATTTGCATGGACTAATCAAGGACTTTTTTTTAAGAGGTTTGATAGAGGGAACTGTAACTTTTAGAACTGTCCGACTTACAGTTGAGAAGTTGCGGGTTCGATACTCCCCTGTGTCAACAAATTTCCCTTTTATTACATTTTTTTCCTTTTCAAATACGTTAACGTATTCTGAAAATGAAATAGTCGTGTGATGTTCACACCAGATTTTTTTTTTATATGTTTATTATGTAACTCTGTATTTTCTCTTGTATTTTTTCAATTTTAAAATTTATATTCATGTCTTCTTTGTGTATTGTGTATATTGTTCAAATATGTAGACTGGGTTCGTCCCGTCAATAAAACATTATTATTACAAATAATGTACCTAAAAAGAAGCATTAGTGACACTGACACGTAAGCGTAGCAAACCCGTATAAACAGCCCTATGTGTTGTGTCAATGCATACTACCTAATATTATTATTGCATGTTATCAGAAAGACCTAATGAGTGATTTTGTTTTATTTTTGTTTTTTATAAATATAAAAATTCCTATTTTACCTGCCTAAATAATTTGTTTAGGTATTTCAAGCAAATCTAGGGTCTAAAAGTAGCCTAATTCCTATTTTACCTGGCTAAATAATTTGTTTATTTCAAGCAACTCTAGGGTCTAAAAGTAGCCTTATTATCGTAAAACGCAGTGTAAATATCTTGTAACCCCCAAAACAAGAAAAATTGTTAAATATATCGATATATCGGCGATATATCGATATATTTCCCCCGATATATCGATATCGATATATTTGAGGGGCCGATATATCGATATATCGATATATTTGCGACTCATTTACATCCCTACTCACAGCTCACAAATCATGAAATCACAAAACACATTCACATTACACTAGGATAGGGATGTTGCGATATATCGAAAACCGATATATATCGATATATTTTTCGTCGATATATCGATATATATCGATATATTTTTTTGGCGATATATCGTCGATATATCGACAATTATCCGGCGATATATCGGTCACCCGTCCCAGTACTTTATCCACGCTGGACGTTTCTCAACTTCAATGTCAACAAATCCCTTTTATTACATTTTTTTTTTCTTTTCAAATACGTTAACGTATTCTGAAAATGTAATAGAAAGTCGTGTGATGTTCACACCAGTTTTTTTTATATGTTTATTATGTAACTCTGTATTTTCTCTTGTATTTTTTCAATTTTAAATTTTATATTCATGTTTTTGTGTATTGTGTATATTGTTCAAATATGTAGACTGGGTTCGTCCCGTCAATAAAACATTATTATTATAATGTACCTAAAAAAAGCATTAGTGACACTGACACGTAAGCGTAGCAAACCCGTATAAACAGCCCTATGTGTGTTGTGTCAATGCATAGAAAGTCGTGTGATGTTCACACCAGATTTTTTTTTTATATGTTTATTATGTAACTCTGTATTTTCTCTTGTATTTTTTCAATTTTAAATTTTATATTCATGTCTTTGTGTATTGTGTATATTGTTCAAATATGTAGACTGGGTTCGTCCCGTCAATAAAACATTATTATTATTATTATAAAAATGTACCTAAAAAAAAGCATTAGTGACACTGACACGTAAGCGTAGCAAACCCGTATAAACAGCCCTATGTGTGTTGTGTCAATGCATACTACCTAATATTATTATTATTGTATGTTATCAGAAAGACCTAGTGTTGCTCCGTTCCACGACCCACCCAGGAGGTGAAGCTAGGTCTCGTTTTTCCTAACTATCCCTATTGGTGGTATCCCCGAAACAGGTCAGGCCTAATCCACCCTACCTATTACATTTAGCTAAAACTATGAGTTTTATTAAAAACATGCTCATTTAAACTCCAAAATGGCAGAGCATTGTCAACATAGTTCACTTCGAGAATTGAGAGGTGAAGCAGTGCTGAACATCATAGGCATTTCTAAACTAAAAATTATCTATTATAAAAACATAGTTCACTTCGAGAATTGAGAGGTGAAGCAGTGCTGAACATCATAGGCATTTCTAAACTAAAAATTATCTATTATATTATTATTAAGAAGAAGAAGAAGAAGAAGAAGAAGAAGAAGAAGAAGAAGAAACAATAACAATAACCATCAAATCGAGGAGTTGAAACTGTGTAGAGAGAAATTACTAGAAGTAACATCAATTCGGGAAAATAGACACTGACCGGAGAGATAGGTGATCAACGCATGATGCCCTACGTCACTCCGACCAGCATCTCTGAAGAAACAAGACTGCCAATAATTTAGGAGTAATTACTAGAAGTAACATCAATTATTCGGAAAAATAGACACTGACCGGAGAGATAGGTGATCAACGCATGATGCCCTACGTCACTCCGACCAGCATCTCTGAAGAAACAAGACTGCCAATAATTTAGGAGAAATTACTAGAAGTAACATCAATTCGGGAAAATAGACACTGACCGGAGAGATAGGTGATCAACGCATGATGCCCTACGTCACTCCGACCAGCATCTCTGAAGAAACAAGACTGCCAATAATTTAGGAGTAATTACTAGAAGTAACATCAATTATTCGGAAAAATAGACACTGACCGGAGAGATAGGTGATCAACGCATGATGCCCTACGTCACTCCGACCAGCATCTCTGAAGAAACAAGACTGCCAATAATTTAGGAGTAATTACTAGAAGTAACATCAATTATTCGGAAAAATAGACACTGACCGGAGAGATAGGTGATCAACGCATGATGCCCTACGTCACTCCGACCAGCATCTCTGAAGAAACAAGACTGCCAATAATTTAGGAGAAAAATCAAGACCATTCACAAGGCGTGACATTAACATGAAAAGGAAAAAAGAACATAGATCTGCATCAACCAATAACGAACCAGACGGGTTTATGATCACTGATAACTGACTCAGTAATATAAGCAACGCAGCCTTGAATATTGCTAAAGCACAAATCAATAACAGTATTGTTGTCAGTGGTAACAGTGTTCTCTGATATACAAAGTTCTAACCCATATGGACTTAGAAAGTTCTGAAGAAACTGTGCTCCTTTTTCATCTTGGATGTTAATATTGAAATCCCCAACAATAACTATTCTACCCACACCATGGTTTTGGAGGCTTTCAAGACAATTCTCAACATGTTTCCTGAAGTTCGTCTTGCTACAATGGGGAGATTTATGAAGAAAGATTATCCCTGTACGAACTTCACCTGAATCTTTCGTCATGCTACAATGGGGAGATTTATGAAGAAAGATTATCCCTGTACGAACTTCACCTGAATCTACATAAAAACCTATAACATCGACAAATGCGTAAAGATGACTACCTTTGTATTCTCTCAAGCTATCTTCTTCAAATACTATTGTTATTTGTGCAGCCAGCCACTCCTTTGCATACAAAACAGTGCCGTACGCGTGTCTACTCGCCTTTGTATTCTTTCAAGCTATCTTCATTAAATACCATTGTTATTTGTGCAGCCAGCCATTCCTTTGCATACAAAACAGTGCCGTACGCGTGTCTACTCTCTTTTACACAATCCCTGCGGTGCAACAATACAAACCCTGGAATACAAATGTTGTCATCTGGCATCGTCCAAGTCTCGCACATCAGAAGTAAATCCACACCAGTGTAGCCCAAGTCATTCAGGACATGACGTGTCTACTCTCTTTTACACAATCCCTGCGGTGCAACAATACAAACCCTGGAATACAAATGTTGTCATCTGGCATCGTCCAAGTCTCACAAATCATAAGTAAATCGACACCAGTATAACTCAAGTCATTCAGTACATGGCCATGATGTTTATGTAGTGAACGTATGTTATGGAAGAGAGCTACAATCCTAACTTCATCTGATCTAGTACACAACTCGGGAAACCTGACAACCATCTTCACAGCATTCTCCTCCAGTTTCAATCTTCTAATTTCTAGCTGAACAGGATCCGTGGAACTGGGACTTTTCCTCTTCTCTTCGTTCTCCCTTGCTTTTCTCTTTGCTTCATTGTCCTTCTCTCTCTCAAGGTACAACCCATCAATGAAAAGTCCATCTAAAGAGGTAACTCGACTGAACGCTACATACATAGAACGACGAGTCATTCGTCTCGACGACCCAGTATGAACAACTATAACTTTCTCCGTTGCGCCCTGACTCTTGTGAATTGTAATAGCTTTCGCCGGAACAAGCGGGAACTGTTTCCTAACAACCTTCAACAGCCCTCTCACTTTTCCTCTTCTCTTCGTTCTCCCTTGCTTTTCTCTTTGCTTCATTGTCCTTCTCTCTCTCAATTTTCCTCTTCTCTTCATTTTCCCTAGCTTGTTTCTTTGTTTCGGCATCTTTCTCTTTCTCTTTTTCCCGAAATTCTTTATTGTTCCTTTTCTCTTTCATAGCATCAGCTTTCTTGCGATTAGCAAGCCGCTTTTTCTCTGCTTGCGACAATCTCTTATTACTCTGTGGCGGAGTGTGAATAGTATCAGATTGTCTTTTATTTATGCCTGAATTTATCGGAAGACTGTCAACCAAACTTTCAATAGGTGATCCATATACT
>NW_007382620.1:0-1790 GCF_000475195.1 Diaphorina citri | reverse complement strand
GAGAACATCCGTCTTCCAACCATTGAAACCTCGTCAATTATAAACAACCGGGTGTGGCGCAGCTGTGAACGAAGAGTATTTAACGCATCTGGACCGAGAACCATATCCATGTTTTGACTGAAAATATGAAGAACAGAGGCAATCGTCATTCCTTCCATACCAAAAGCAGCTTTACCAGTCGGGGCCATACGAACAACAGTGGTTTCATCAGGATGACAATCAAAAAGCTTGATAAATATTCGGATAGCTGACTGCGTAATAACCTTAATTAGAAGACTTTTTCCTACACCTGCACCGCCTGATACAAACTGAAAGATTTGTTCTTCCGGCCTTGTTTTCAGAATGTGAACCAGATTCAAATGATACCGACGTTGTTTTTCATTAAGGTGAGCAATGCATTCCAAGTATACATCCTCAGGCAGATGGCGAGGCAACAAGAACTGTTCTGATTGAGGTCCATTAACATTGAGTATATCAGGTCCAACATCTTGCCCAATGTCAGCTGGTAGGTTGTGATCTGCTTCGAATACAGCAAACTCTTCAGGAACATCGTGATCATCTTCCTCGGGTTCATCATCCTCAGCATTCTGCTCCAGAACCTCTCGCAATAGTTCTTCCATATCGACATTTAATCTGACATACTTCTCCCTGTTCAACCTTATTACCTCCTGATTTTCACTGTACAATCCACGGCAATTGGTAACCATCGAATCTTCGCTTCGCCACGGAAAAAATAGCATAACTTGTTCCCTCATAAAATTATCAGGATCATGAGTTATGACATAATTTACATAGCGAATAAGTTTCGGATTATCTGTGCCATCACTGCCTTTTGCCCTTCTTGTAATAAACCCACTTCCATCTTTCAAGGGTAAATCTTTTTCCATACCTACTCCTAATTCTTGCTCAAGCTCCTCTGTCTCCTCCAATATGGCATCTATGTTCTCGTCATCATCCACAATTTCAGCTCTAACCTGCTTACCTCGCTTCTTGACATGGAAGGTGTAAAGAGCAGCAAAGTCAGCCAGACAGCATCCTTCTAAGCAATTCGGTCGCTCCTACCAAATAAGCAAGTGAATAGTTTATCCCATGTGATTTTTCACGCGGAATCGAATGGTGCTACTTTTAGCACTCTCTAACTTACAGCTGAGAAGTTGCGGGTTCGATACTCTCCTGTGTCAACAAATTTCCCTTTTATTTGTGAAATCTGCTTCGAATACAGCAAACTCTTCAGGAACATCGTGATCATCTTCCTCAGGTTCATCATCCTCAGCATTCTGCTCTAGCACCTCCTGCAATAGTTCTTCCATGAAGTTTCGGGTTCGATACTCCCCTGTGTCAACAAATTTCCCTTTTATTTGTGAACCATTAACAAGTAAGCATGTGAATAGTTGATCCCTTGTGATTTTTCACACCGAATCGAATGCTACTTGTAGCACTCTCCGACTTACAGTTGAGAAGTTGCGGGTTCGATACTCCCCTGTGTCAACAAATTTCCCTTTATTTGTGAACCATTAACAAGTAAGCATGTGAATAGTTGATCCCATTTGATTTTTCACGCCGAATCGAATGGTGAAACTTTTAGAATGTCCGACTTACAGTTGAGAAGTTGCGGGTTCGATACTCCCCTGTGTCAACAAATTTCCCTTTTATTACATTTTTTTTCTTTTCAAATACGTTAACGTATTCTGAAAATGTAATAGAAAGTCGTGTGATGTTCACACCAGATTTTTTTTTTATATGTTTATTATGTAACTCTGTATTTTCTCTTGTATTTTTTCAATTTTAAA
>NW_007382619.1:26799-30033 GCF_000475195.1 Diaphorina citri | reverse complement strand
GCTTGAATTTTTGCTAAACTACAAGATTTCGACTTCAAAATGACTGATTCAATGATATGTTGGATTTTGTTAGGTGTATTCGCTTGTGTTTCCTGTCGACCAGAAACAGAACCAGCGTACGAAACGAACTTCGGGGTAGTTCTCATGAACAATGGATCTAAAAATGATATCGGGGAAGGTGCCTTTGAATGGAATTTGCTTGTCAAACCCACGAAGAACGTTACTATTTCACGTGAAGATGATAAGTTAAAAATATCTCTAGATCTATCCGAATATTCTTTTAAAGTGGACATCTTATCGGATAATATTACCACAGTTTTTACTTTTTCTAATATAGAGACAGGTCAGAATGGGAGCTTTCATGTTCCTAATAATCAATACTGTTTGTTGACCTTATCTCAAGAAGACACTTTGGTCATTTTCAACTTAACATCTAGTAACGCATTCACATTTAACTCCGATTCCGAGGTAACAATTAACACAAAGGAGAAATTTACCGTGGAAAAAAAGAAAGGAAAAGATGACAACGCCATAGAAGTTACATTCTTTGGCAAAGAATTCTTGAATCTTCCTGACTTTACCATCTACTTCGAGGATCATTCATTTTCCGATATAAAATATGAAAAGAGTGGAAAAATAATAGAAGGCATCTACAAATATGGTCTAAAAGCATGGTTTCCCAATGAAAACTTTTTTATCATCTTTCGCGACAATCTCAAGAGATTTTTAAAATTTCAATGAATTGGACAAATCAATCACTTACAATAGAGACTAATGACCAAAATACTTCTTGATTCCTTCTTTGAACTATTTGTTTTGATCACAGTTTGCAATTATTATTTTTTATTCGCACACAATCATGTTTTTTTGCTTTTTTCTTTTTTGTTTCGTACCTACATTGTATTGTTTTCTGCTTTGGATAAAAATCAATAAAAATAAAGCCTTTAAATTTAAATCTTAAAACAGAATAAGCGCGTTATGCATTTTAGTCTGCAATAATATTTTGAAAAGAAGTCGAACCCACAACGTGAGATTCCAACTAGGGGATTCTGATAATCTTAAGGAAAAGGATTTATGTGACATAAATGAGGGGCCAAAAAGAGGAGGTCCTGGGACGCGTCCTTCTCACGCGTCCTGTCCTTACCTCTCCTTCTTGTAATACTTCTCCTTCCTCCCTCCTCTCCACCTACAGCCCTCTCCTTCGCTACGCCTCAGCTCACACTTCGTTCAGTAAGCACGAGGTCTGTCACGTCGGCATACTTTGACCTCCACTCACGACCTGTACCAATAAATCAAAAGATTTGACCTATTCAAATTAATAATCTATGTCGAGTGTTGCTTTCAGGGTTTGAAGTCTAATTATTTCGGGGTTTTTTTTTTTTTTTTTTGCTTATTTTCGTGGTATGATTTTACTGAATTTTTTGAATTTTAGTGTTGTTATAGAACGTAAGAGGATGAAGTCGATTGAATTAGATGACAAGTCCTTGACATGTTTCTCCTGAAATGGAGAGTTTGTAAGTTCCTTGAACTTTTCCTGGATTTAAACTCCCGTTGATCCAGAGTTTTATTTGTTCTTTCTTCTAGAATGATAAATTAAACCCCGAAAACCTAGATACTTCGAAGTATGGAAAATAACAAACACGTTGATAGAAAGAATGCTTTGAATGCACTTTTGATGGTAATAAGAAGAAGAAAACCAGGCAGCAAAGGGGCGAAATCCCAGCGCAATAGCGTGTCATTGGTAATAATGATCAATTAAATAAGGAATTATAAGTAAAGATTGTCCACGCATTTGTTGTGCTCTTGGCTGCCCGGAAATAGGAAGGGGTACGTCTGCGGGTGTCGCTTCGCTGGTTTGGTAGGGGGAAGAGTTGATGGAAGAGGTGGCTCGTGCGGGGGTTGTGGGCGACAGTGTGCTTTAGGGTTTGGGTCGGGCTCTGGTTGGCCTCGCCAGTTTTGCCGTTTCTACTTTCAAGCTAGGGTAGTGTGAAAGGGACGCCACTGGGCGGCTCCTTAGTTTGAAGCCGATCAGGCTCGTTTCGCTTCAGTCGAGGGTGGGCGTCCAACGACTGAGGCGCGAGGCCTCCCGGGGCTTTTGGACCCGGGAGAGGATGACTTTTTGGCCTGTTCGCCGCGACCGCTCGGGAGCGGCAGGCGCAAGCTAGCTTTCGGAGAGCCCTTCAGGCCGTACCGTCACTTGTTCGGCCGTACACGGGCCGGCACCTTCGGCGACTGGTCATAGGATGAGCCCGTCTCCCCGCCACGAGGGCGCCGCGGGTCTGTGCGATACCGCCACGTCCTCGGTTCGGCTCGCGCCACGTCCGCCGGGCTCTGGCCGTTCATACTAGCCCGGTCAGTCTTGGCCCCCGGACACCCGACGCGTCTGAGTTACCACGTCATTCAATTAAAGTTACAAGAAGAGAATTCCACATGAGGTGTGCATCCAACTCCCCGGTAGCTAGCTACCTATAGCTAAAAATTAAAATCAACTAATAATAAAAAAAATTTCTACTCACAAGAGTGGCGGCACAAAATAAAGCATCGCCTACTTTGTTGCGGAGTGTAATCTGCGTACACCCAGACACAGCATCGTATGGGTAGAGCAATCATACGGAGAGTAGTCTGACCGCTCTTCTCTGTGGTTATGAAGGGTGTAAATCCACGACCTAGTTGGCTCTTGTGGGCTTGTCGATTGCGCAACTTTATAACACGTTAGCTTTTTACCTCAGGTTGTTTAAAAACAGGCTACCACCCTAAGCCTTGGGCCCTGGAAGACGTACCGTTAGTTCGCGCAATGGTGACCCTGGTGTTGGCACGGGGGGCTAAAAAAAAGGCTGGACAGGACATCCGTTAACATGTATTAAATTTTACCTATCAAAAGAGGGTGATGTTGTGCGTGCTGTGCTAAAAAAAAAAAAAAAAAAAATACTGTTCATCCCTTGCCGGAGAATGCGCATATCCTTGAACACCTTAGACTTTGGTTAAAAGGAAAGAAAAATTTCTTTTATTTTTTAAGTTACCTTTATGTCAATTTAGGTGACTCCACCACCTATATTGATCCGCGTGACAACTCACCCTTCCGTTGGTGATCCGCTCCCAATTGCGGAATCCTCAAGAGATATGGTGGCGATGGAATTTTTTTTTTTTTTTTTCCGTTTCTTTTTGACTAAAAAGAATATTCTTTTACACAACTGGTAAGCCCGGGTCCTAAGATTCTTTTAACAGGTCTGGTAG
>NW_007382619.1:6190-22991 GCF_000475195.1 Diaphorina citri | reverse complement strand
AAGCCAATTTGTCCTCCCGCACCCAAGTTAGGGTCGGCTCCATACCCTTAAAATAGGAGTTAAATTAAACTCTTAAACTGGTGTTTATTATCATCATCGGATGACGACTCGCTCATTTTCCCTGAAAAGTCAGGATACGCTCGTCATATTTATTATCGCGTGATAAGTACATAGTAATAATGTTTATTTAGTTTAGAATAGACTGAATTAAAAAGAGAAGGAGAGGGCGTCCAGAGCTTCCGCACTGGAGCTGGTTTTTGCTTGGTCCCTCTGGCTTCGCAATGGTCTGCCAGTGGTAGCTTTCTCAATGGTAAGCAAGACAACGACGTGGAACTTCACAAAGCTGAATGTTCAAGCGTTGAGCACAAGGTGTTCTATGTCTTCCGAGAGCTAAAGGGGCAAGATGAATCGAACCTTGGTTCACTCAGATAAAAAAAAACAAAACAAAAACAAAAAAAAAAAAAAAAAAAAAGGAGTTCTAATCACAAGATGGCGACAAAAATAAAGTGTCGTTACTTTGTTGGCGGTGTAAACTGGGAAACATTAAATTAGCCTGCCGTTAGCTTGGGGCGCCGGATCGCGAAAGTACGACTGCACGGGCGATAGGTTTCGATGGATCCAACAATATAAAGTGAACAAGTAATGAAACCAACCTACATAAAAAATAAGATTATCATTATTATTTTTATTTACCACATAACACACACACAAAAGTCCTGATAACAGTTCACCATTCTTGTCTTCGACTCGCCTCAGGGGGGCTGCGAGCACCTTGACCACTACACCACCGAGGTAGGTAACACCATTTGTAATAAAATAAAACAATTTACAAAACTCAGACAGCACTCAGACAGCGTCGCAGCAGAATAATTGAACGACCGAAAAGAGTCGTCAGTTTTAACTTTTATTAACGCCACGAATTGATAAATTTCGTAGAATGTACGTTCCCAAACTAAGATACAGGGTAAAGAGGTGTGACCCTGTATCAACTCCTCAGGGAACGCAGATCTCACCCAGGCGTGGAGAACACAACTAGAACAGTCGAGTGTAGTCCATCCTGTATAAACGTGTGATCATTGCTGTACCACAGGTGTAACGCTGACTATAACTAGAAACACAATGCTACAGTCTGCTGACTCCATGTGGGGGTGGGGGGGGACACTTGGCCTTTATCTGTATGTATGTCTGTTTGTCTGTCTGTTCTGCTGAAATAGACCTTTGGTTGTCCTCTTTTCACAAGAAAACAGCTTGACCGATTTTGATGAAATTTCTTGCGGTTGAAATTTCTTGTGGAACAGTTAGCTACTAAGGGTGACATAGACTACTTAAAACTGTCACGTTCTCTCCTGATTCAAAATGACGGCGATTCAAAGTTATGCCTCTTACGCCGCGCTGATCCCGTACAAAGAACAGGTTTACCACTAGTGAATTGTAAAACTGTATTGCCAATCAATTACTTAAGACCTTATTTACATAGATAGACCATGAGAGTAAAGGGACTTTTCAGTCTCATTCTAGCAGTATAATTATTATTATGTTAAGGCGGTCTCTTCCTGATCCCTTGTGAGCTGCGTCCACTTTAGTTTAGGACTATTGCACTACTTCTAGCAGTATAAACATGATATGTTCTATTTTACCTGCTGTTGAGGATGAGCAGAATGAGGCTCCATGGGGGCCTGCGGTTGGGCGGGGGCCGGCACCTGATGTTTAGCCGCAGCATTGGGTGCAGGGGCGGCATTAGTAGCAAGGGTGGCTGGCTGTTGATACCCGTGTTGATGGTGCGGGGCAGAGTGGTGCTGTTGGTGGTGATGAGGCGAGGACTTGGCTCCCTGTTGATGGTGATGTTGGTGATCCATTTGGTGTTGCTGTTGGGAAAGTTAAGGTGTTGGTTTATTGCTTAGTGAGGTCACTGTTCCATTAAGAAAGTGACACTAGCACATCGTACTTTAAATGGCAAGAGACATTGAAAATAAATGAGAAGACCCCTTCAAAATCATAGCTAAAACCCTCCAAAAAATACTTTTCATTACCAATGGAGTAACAGTTAGATGAGTTTTGACCTAATTTTGACAGTTTTCAACCACTTTCAGCTGTACTGACTGAACTTTTTTTACTGTGTACAAAATGAAACATTTCAATGATTACTACAAATTTGTACAATGTCAATTAGAAAAGAAAGAAGAACAAGGAAAAATAAAAGAAGTTTATCATTCAGTGTTTACACATGTTCCCAGCTATAACCAAAGTGTATTCAACACAAGGTAAAGAATACACTCTTTCTCAAACTGGAATGCTCGTTTTTTATGTAACCCCCCTCTCTATTGACAGAGATCTTACTTCTCCGCTTCTATGATAAGAATGAAGAAGATAAGCGGGGGTGAGGGAGTGATACTTTCTCAAACTGGAATGCTCGTTTTTTATGTAACCCCCCTCTCTATTGACAGAGATCTTACTTCTCCGCTTCTATGATAAGAATGAAAAAGATAAGCGGGGGTGAGGGAGTGATTAGAAGAAAAACTAAGGTTAAAGGATATAAGTACACTTGGATAAAAACCAAGTCCAATAAAATATAGTCCATTCGTACATGAAAAGTTGTGAAAATGCAAATCTGAAGTCAAAACGACGAAAAAAAAGGTACACTTGGATAAAAACCAAGTCCAATAAAATATAGTCCATTCGTACATGAAAAGTTGTGAAAATGCAAATCTGAAGTCAAAACGACAAAAAAAAAAAATAGCTTTAAGAGGATGAAAGTTAACTTTTTATTTGATGTTCTAAAGAAAAAGTTCAAATAGTTGAGATGTCATGCTACAAGTCGCACCAGTGTCTCCTGCAAGTGAGTTTCTTTGAGGATGTTTATGTGGCAGATTCAATGATATGTTGGATTTTGTTAGGTGTACTCGCTTGTGTTTCCTGTCGACCAGAAACAGAACCAGCGTACGAAACGAGCTTCGAGGGACATGTCACTAACAATGGATCTAAAAATGATATCGGGAAAATTATGCAGAAGTCACGTCCGTGGAAAAGAAAAGCTCCTTTTTGTATTTAACCTAACCCTATAATAACACTAATCACTGCTCTAATTGGGAAAACTCCTTCTTGTGTTTAACCTAACCCTATAATAACCAGGGTCACTGCTTGTTTGTGCCAGTTCCTTTGGTAGCAATATTCCACGGACGTGACTTCTGCACAAGTACCCTGTGGGTAAGTAAACAAAAGAAAATGATTCAAGAGCTGTGTAAATTATGAGTTTACACATCTCCATTAGTAAGATAGGATAGGCACCAAAAACCCAATGTGAACACACCCACAAAATACTTTTCATTACCAATGGAGTAACAGTTAGATGAGTTTTGACCTAATTTTGACAGTTTTCGACCACTTTCAGCTGTACTGACTTAACTTTTTTTACTGTACAAAATGAAACATTTCAACGATTACTACAAATTTGTACAATGTCAATTAGAAAAGAAAGAAGAACAAGGAAAAATAAAAGAAGTTTATCATTCAGTGTTTACACATGTTCCCAGCTATAACCAAAGTGTATTCAACACAAGGTAAAGAATACACTCTTTCTCAAACTGGAATGCTCGTTTTTTATGTAACCCTCCTCTCTATTGACAGAGATCTTACTTCTCCGCTTCTATGATAAGAATGAAGAAGATAAGCGGTGGTGAGGGAGTAATTAGACGAAAAACTAAGGTTTGAATGTGTTGAATACCAAGTGCAAGGTCCAGTAATTATGTGCGTTGGATGAACCAGGCCTGTTGAGTTGCACAATATGGGTAAAATATTACGATATGAGCATAGCACGTTCATTTCAAAACAATGACTAAAAACTATTTTCTTTGTTGAAAGTAATTATGTGCGTTGGATGAACCAGGCCTGTTGAGTTGCACAATATGGGTAAAATATTACGATATAAGCATAGCACATTCATTAGTGTATTCAACACAAGGTAAAGAATACACTCTTTCTCAAACTGGAATGCTCGTTTTTTATGTAACCCCCCTCTCTATTGACAGAGATATTACTTCTCCGATTCTATGATAAGAATGAGGAAGATAAGCGGGGGTAAGGGAGTGATTAGAAGAAAAACTAAGGTTAAAGGATATAAGTACACTTGGATAAAAACCAAGTCCAATCAAATATAGTCCATTCGTACATGAAAAGTTGTGAAAATGCAAATCTGAAGTCAAAACGACGAAAAAAAGTAGCTTCAAGAGGATGAAGGTTAACTTTTTATTTGATGTTCTAAAGAAGGATAAAAACCAAGTCCAATAAAATATAGTCCATTCGTACATGAAAAGTTGTGAAAATGCAAATCTGAAGTCAAAACGACGAAAAAAAAAATAGCTTTAAGAGGATGAAAGTTAACTTTTAATTTGATGTTCTAAAGAAAAAGTTCAAATAGTTGAGATGTCATGCTACAAGTTGCACCAGTGTCTCCTGCAAGTGAGTTTCTTTGAGGATGTTTATGTGGCGTCAACTTCATAGGTTCTAAAGAAAAAGTTCAAATAGTTGAGATGTCATGCTACAAGTCGCACCAGTGTCTCCTACAAGTGAGTTTCTTTGAGGATGTTTATGTGGCGTCAACTTCATAGGACTGTGTGGTCTAATTGTTTCGTTTAAGCCTAGCCTAGCCCTGTCTATTCTCACTCACCATATAGGATTGTTGTTGCATGGTTTCCTCCACATGCGTAACAGGGGGCATAGCCTGGTGTACCGGGGGAGGGGGTGGAGGGCCCGGGTACATAGGCGGATACATCTGGGGGGGTGGGGGCCCAGCATGGTGTGGGTGGTACATGTGATGGGAATGAGGCGAGGGGAGGTACATGGGACTACCGCCTGGGAACACACGAGAACGTAACCTTATCCAGTTAGAAAATAAATAACCATGTCCAGCACTCACCTCAGTTTCATACGGTGCACTGTCTGGAGCACGATGACTTGCTTCACACTCCTCGCATCCTTCCTCTCCGACATCCACCTCTCCTCCCTCTTCCTCTTCATAATGTTCTTCCTCTCCATTCCTGTCCTGCCACTCTTCCTGCGCAGGGTCCTGGAGGAGAAAAACACGGGGAGTAAATACAAGTGTATTTAGGAAAAGGAATTCTAATAGAGCAGTTGCATTTGGGTGAAAATTATTAATAAAAGGTCGAAGTTGTCAAAAACCTAAATCTCAGGTTAACACTTCGAAAGAGTAAGGTCGAAAATTCAATTTTTATTTGCCGTTCTAATGAAAAAGTTCAAAGAGTTGTATCGGCAGTAAATAAGAAATGCACAGAAATGCATGCACACAACACACATAACAGTGTCGCCTGCAAGGGAGCTTTGGTATAGTGACGTCATGGCGTACGGGAGCGTATGTTGTGACGTCTGAGGTTGGTTTTAACAAGTTAGTGTGTTTAAATTCACAACACAAGAGAAAATCTTTCCCGAGTTGCTGGGATATTTGGAGCCTCTTTGGACTGAACATCTAATTGTTATTTATTCTTCAGCTCGTTCTTTTATTTCCTATTTTCTGAGACGTGTTTATATTTTTCAAATGTACGTTCCCCAACTAAGATCCAGGGTGAAGAGGTGACCCTGTATCAACTCTTCAGGGAACACAGATCTCACCCAGGCGTGGAGAACACAACTAGAACAGTCGAGTGTAGTCCATCCTGTATAAACGTGTGATCATTGCTGTACCACAGGTGTAACGCTGACTATAACTAGAAACACAATGCTACAGTCTGCTGACTCCATGTGGGGGTGGGGGGGGACACTTGGCCTTTATCTGTATGTATGTCTGTTCTTGCCTTTGTGGCGATCCTCTTACCGTTCTTACACATCCTGTCCTGTCATCTGCATACCAACATCCGCGCCTCCCTACCTACCCCTCTGGCACTGACTGACAGTCTGGAGGGCATTGACTCCATAATCAACTACCTGAAAGCTATTAAGTAAGCTGTAGGCTGTACCTCTTAATTAATCCACCCGAGTCGGCGTGAACGACCTACTTAACAAATAGAGTTAACTGGAAAAAAAAAGATAGCTATTAAGCTGTGTGCACACATAGTCAACCGGCCATTGATCATTATAGATTGATGAGGTGAATCTATGTTGTCAAGGCAGTGTGGAAAGTTCAATTGACGTCAATCTGTCGACTATGTGTGGACACAACATTTGTCGGCTTGGAAATTTATGACCTAAAATGAAAATTTGGACAGATTCCAATCCTTTATGTGTTGAGAAAAATCCAAGTCAGAGTGTATGTTGTGTCAAAAGCAAATAATAAGATTAAAAAAAAGTCAAATTACACAAACAACTACGTACACATTGGAACCTTAACCTTGAGGGAAAATACTGATCAAATACTTACACATTGGACTGACAGTCCAGTCCGGAGGGCATTGACTCCATAATCAACTACCTGAAAGCTATTAAGCTGTACCTCTTAATTAATCCACCCGAGTGGGCGCGAACGACCTACTTAACAAGTAGAGTTAACCGGAAAAGAAAGATAGCTATTAAGCTGTGTGCACACATAGACAACCGGCCATTGATCGTTATAGATTGATGAGGTGAATCTATGTTGTCAAGGCAGTGTGGAAAGTTCAACTGACGTCAATCTGTCAACTATGTGTGGACACAACATTTGTCGGCTTGGAAATTTTTGACCGAAAATGGAAATTTGGACAGATTCCAATACTTTTTGTGTTGAGAAAAATCCAAGTCAGAGTGTATGTCGTGTCAACAGCAAATAATAAAAAAAAAGTCAAATTACACAAACAACTATGTACACATTGGAACCTTAACCTTGAGGGAAAATGCTGATCGAATACTTACACATTGGAGAAGGGCGGTGGATAAACAGGGGGTACTGAGGCCACACTGGCCGGAGGTGGGGCCTGGGCTGCGGGTGCACCCGGGTACACATGGGCTCCTCCCTCGTCCTCTTCCACCTCCAGACCTTCCTCCTCCTCGTCCACTGTGCCATTCACCAGGGGCTCGCCATCTTCACTGGGACCTGTAGGGGGAGAGGACATTGGATAAACAATAGTCATAAGCTTAGTACAAACTGAAAACTTTCGTTTCCCAACAGTTCACAAATAATCCATACTAAATCAAATTACTTGTCACAAATAATCCATACTAAATGAAGAATGAATTAGATTACTTTGTCTTCACTTGACTAGGATAATTAAAATTGTATACAGGGTGCGGCAAATTTTCCAAGTACCTTACAATAAACCATTACACCATACAAAATTTCAATTTAGTACCCAAAGGCAAACGGGAGATATTTGGCCTTGGCCGGACTTATGCCACACCCTGTATTTATAATATGTAGTTACATAGGTTACATGGAAAACACTACTTACAATTGTACAGGGTGCGGCAAATTTGCTATAATGAGTTGACATGTTTTGCCAATTGCTTACAATTGCTATAATGAGTTGACATGTTTTGTGATATTGGATAAACAAAAGTCCAGCCAAGGTCAAATATCTCCCGTTTGGCTTTAGGTACGAAATTGAAATTTTGTATGGTGTAATGGTTTATTGTAAGGTACATGGAAAATACAATAAACCATTACACCATACAAAATTTCAATTTAGTACCTAAAGCCAAACGGGAGATATTTGGCCTTGGCCAGACTTATGCCACACCCTGTATTTATAATATGTAGTTACATAGGTTACATGGAAAACACTATACCAAACTTACAATTGACTTATGCCACACCCTGTATTTATAATATGTAGTTACATAGGTTACATGGAAAACACTATATCAAACTTACAATTGCTATAATGAGTTGACATGTTTTGCCATCTCTTGGTGGCATCTTCAGTACAACTGATCAAAAATTTAGGTTTAAAATTTATAAAATTTCGAAAATAATGCATACTGTTAAAAATTGAAGTGAATCATACCAAAAGACAAGTCTAAAATGCTTGGAAACCGAACAAGATTCTTTGAGACAAAAAGAAAAAGATTACTTACTTATGTAATTTCAATTTTAGTAATGAAACTTAACATTAAATTTGAAAAGACATTAGTTTGAAAACAACTGATCAAAAATTTAGGTTTAAAATTTATAAAATTTCGAAAATAATGCATACTGTTAAAAATTGAAGTGAATCATACCAAAAGAGAAGTCTAAAATGCTTGGAAAACCGAACAAGATTCTTAGAGACAAAAAGATTACTTATGTAATTTCAATTTTGGTGATGAAACTTAACATTAAATTTGAAAAGACATTAGTTTGAACCATGAGTTTATTTGAAATGTTTGAAACATGTGAACTTTAAAACCAAGACAATACATCTTGGCCTGCAATACAGCTGTTCACACAGATTCAACCTTTACTATTCCACAAGTTTTGCCCCAAATGTTTGCAAAGTGAATTCAAAAATTCAGAACAAACATTTGCTGATGATTGTGGAGGAACCTGATATGCCTGCCTTGTAAGTGTTGGTTTGTGGAATTGATTACCATCTGGGGCCAATTTCATGATAAACAGAGAAGGTTTGCACTCGGAAAGGCTGGCTTTCTCCTATCTTTTTCTCTTAAATATCAGAACAATGAGGCCATTATTATTATTATTTAAAAGGTTTGACAGAGGGAACTGTAACTGCTATGGTCTTATCGTCCCGAAATTGAAGAGAGAAGGAAGACAGGATAGGAGAAAGCCAGCCGTTCCGAGAACAAACATTATCCCAGCAGGATAAAATCCGCCCCGGGCGGGAATCGAACCCGCGGCCTAGTGCTTATAAGGCAGACGCACTACCAACTAAGCTAACTAGGCTGGCTCCTTTATTCTTAAAGTTCCCCCTAACAAACCTTTTTTTTTTTTTTCAAAAAAGACACAAAAACATTGGCTAATAGAAGTTTATGAAAATTGTTAATGTGTTACCCTATCCATAATGTTAATTGAAAGAAAAAAATGCCAAAAACCTGAACAAGAAAAACAAGTGCTACAACAAACTTAGAACACACCAGTGCATATAGTAAAAAGAGGTACTTAAATTAAGTAGAGCAAAAATATGCAGAGGACAAGATTGTTAATTATGAGTAAGTAAGTAAGTAACTTAAATAAGTACTAAAGTACATAATAATTATGTAGATCTTGAAAGGTAAGTACATAATCGTTGAAATCAAGCAAAAACTGTGGGTAAGTAAACAAAAGAAAATGATTCAAGAGCTATGTAAATTATGAGTTTACACATCTCCATTAGTAAGATAGGATAGGCACCAAAAACCCAATGTGAACACACCCAAACAAACACCCCAAGCACAGTCCTAACCTGTAGGGTTTGAATGTGTCGAATACCAAGTGCAAGGTCCAGTAATTATGTGCGTTGGATGAACCAGGCCTGTTGGGTTGCACAATATGGGTAAAATATTACGATATGAGCATAGCACGTTCATTTCAAAACAATGACTAAAAACTATTTTCTGTGTTGAAAAAAAAAGTAGTAAATAAAATAAAGAAATCATTTTTATTAAAGGAAATTAGAATAGCTAGACAAAAGCACTGCAAACTTGAACTGTTTGGAATATTAAATCTAGGACATGGGGGAGGTAAAATTCATATTCCTTCTTCTACAGCTACACAGTTTGCAGATAAGTGGTCGCGCTTCGCGCTCCCTTGTTTACGGTCGCGCTGCGCGCTCCCGGGGCTTCGCGGTATGTGCATGAGGTCGCGCTTCGCGCTCTCTTGGCTTCGCCCCTGAAAACTAATATCGTGCCTGAAGCGTGTTCCGAAGAAATGAAAACTAAAAGCGAGAGAAAATATTTCTCACGAGGCTGAGTGGGCCCCGCAACAGCCAGTCACGGAATCAATCATTTGCATGATACAAATTTCTTGACTCCGCCGGGAATCAAACCTGGGTCTCCCACATGCAAGGCGAGTGCAGTGACCACTACGCCATGGGAGCTGACTAGTTTGCAGATAAGTGTTGTTGTTTCTTCTAAAATATTCTAATCTAAAGCAACAATGTGTATTTTGAATATGTAAGATTTCTTTCATTTCACTAATGGTTTAGAAAGGATTACCTAGCATTTTAAACAACAGTGAAGAGAGCTGAACAAGCCTGTTTCATAGAGCTTTGCATTACTTTACATATCAACCACATATTTACAACTAATCATGCAATATTTTCCCATGTTGCTCATTGCTACATTATGGAATCTTATATTATAAAATTAAGTTGACACATAAAAGAAGCTAAATGTCCCATTAAAAGTCTAGAAATGGTAATATAATCTAATATGATCAAGTGAAACAGTAGCCTTAGAGCCCATTCCCACTTATCATTCAGAAATCATATTGAGAGAAAAAAAGTGTTTTGCAGAAAGAACATGTAGTCGGAACACCCTCATTTAAATGACATTGCCTGCAAGACATTTGGGGGAAAAATGGGTGAAACTCATTACAAGTGAGAATAGGCTCTTAGCCGCCTTAGAAATAAAAATAATACATCATGTGGCTTCCTTACCATATTGCTGCTGTGACATCCAGTCTAACGGAGGTGGTGGGGGTTCCACGAGATGCAACACGGGCATACTTCCACACCATGGTAACTCTGGATATCGTGCATTGGGATTGGGTGCATACAGGACCAATTGCAACTGGTGCTTGTCCGATTCATTGATGTTGGACAAATCAAGAAATTCCAAGTCCTGTAACAGAGGGTAACATTGAAATGAAAAGTGGGGACATCAAATTTAAATTGAAACTCTATCCTAAATGAGGGTTGGCAAGATAAAAACTTGATGTGTAAATTAATTTGTATCATTTCAAACTGAAAAACTCATTTGAAAAAAAAAAAAAACTTTTTTCGAAGCTAAGAAAATGTTGAAAATGATGTAATGTTTGTGCCTCCTAATTTACTCAAGGGTAAGTACCCACTCATTATTACAATTGAAGATTTTGTTAGCACTGCTAGCTAGCAGTTGGAAAAGTAACAAAATCCCCCACTGTAACTGGATTTAAGTAGGTTAATAAATCAGAACCTCCTCACACGATTAACAGGAAAAATAACAAAATCCCCCACTGTAATTGCATCTAAAGTAGGTAAATAAATCAAAACCTCCTCACACGATTAACAGAAGAATACTTGTCATGATAAAATCAGAAGAGTGGGGTATGTGTGTACGTTAGAACACTCAGCTCACTAATTGACCTTTGGATCTTTGCTACTTGATAAGTAGCTACCTGCCCATTTCCTGTACTTTAAACTTAACACTAGTCCTACTGTGAGAAAAGCAGAAGCAATGTCAGATAATTGAAATGCCTCCGTAAATCATGCACATACTAATTAAAAGGTTAATTTTCTCCGTTAGGATTCACTCATTTGAATAACAAATTAGATCGCAATTTAATGAAAGTAAACACTTGGGGAAGATTAGTCCAATGCCTGATTTAACCTTAAACGTTCTCTTCAGTAGGTACATATTGAGACAAGGTAAAGCTTGAAAACTAGGCTTACTACTGGAATGACTTGGTGGATTTTGAACATGTTAGGTGCGGATTAGATTGAAGTGATGAAATAGAACTGAATTTTTACCATGTAAAGAATCTAAAGCGGTCTATTTCCGCAGTGACATTTCTGAGGTTTTCAGAGGAAAGCTTTTTCAAAGTACCATTTGTATTGCCTGCCCAAACGTGGTTACACAACCGAAAAGAGGTTGAAAAGCAAGCAAAATCCCATCTTGAAAGTTTCAAACAATATTTACCTGTATAGGATTTTCCATTTTCGATTGAAACACTACATTTATATCATATTGGAATTAATAAAAAACTACAAATCGTACCTCTCAAGATAAGCGCAATAAACGGTAAAATTTCAATATTATTTCGCACATTCACAAGGAACCATTTACAGTTTTTGGAATCTACCTTATTAACAGAACAATTTTCCAGGAAGTAAAATTCCAGAGGGGACCAATAATTTCTGCTGATGAACTACACAAATTTTCCTCGCAATTCGCTATTCATACTCGAATTCGGCCAGGTTTGGAGCCAGTTTAACTCACACTAAAACATAATGGTCTTTTATCCGTATTGTGTGTAATGTCACCAATGTAAGTTTAGAGGCGTCAGCAGCCCTTACAACTTTCCCCGTGATCACTTTACAAGTTCATATAAATAACTGGGAAGTTGACCAACAACTGTACATATGTGGTGCGTTGCGGTTGAAATCAAAATTTAGAATGTTTTTCAACGCCAAATTTTCATTTCCCAGATATTACAGTGCTTTCACTATTATTGTAGACATGGAAGCATAAGAAGATTAAAAAGGAAGGTTAATAAAATCAAACTATATAATATGTACCTAAGATATTAATTTAACGGGATTTTTCATATAAAAGGCGATGGAAACCACTCTTAGCTTATAGTTTGTCAAATTAGTGCGGATAAAGTACATCAATTGTAAAAACGGATATTTTCACACTTCAGTATTGTGTTTGGTTTGTCATTAATTGAAATATAATATTTTTTATTGTTCGCGAGATAACTTCAATACCTTGATAGTTAATATCATCAAATAAACGCAGTATTTTTACCTTTTCCTAGGACGCCTAGCTTGAATTTTTGTTAAACTACAAGATTTCGACTTCAAAATGACTGATTCAATGATATGTTGGATTTTGTTAGGTGTACTCGCTTGTGTTTCCTGTCGACCAGAAACAGTACCAGCGTACGGAACGAGGTTCTGGGGATTAATTAACAATGGATTTAAAGATGATATTATCGAAGGAGGTTACTTTGATTGGTATTTTCATGTCAATACCACAGCTGAACATGAGAAGAACGTTACTATTTCACGTGAAGATGATAAGTTAAAAATATCTCTAGATCTATCCGAATATTCTTTAAAAGTGGACATCTTATCGGATAATATTACCACAGTTTTTACTTTTTCTAATATAGAGACAGGTCAGAATACGAGCTTTCATGTTCCTAATAATCAATCCTTTTTGTTGACCTTATCTCAAGAAGACACTTTAGTCATTTTCAACTTAACATCTAGTAACGCATTCACATTTAACTCCGATTCCGAGGTAACAATAAACACAAAGGAGAAATTTACCGTGGAAAAAAAGAAAGGAAAAGATGACAACGCCATAGAAGTTACATTCTTTTGCAAAGAATTCTTGAATCTTCCCGACTTTACCATCTACTTCGAGGATCATTCATTTTCCGATATAAAATATGAAAAGAGTGGAAAAATAATAGAAGGCATCCACGAATATCATCTAAATGCATGGTTACCCAATGTAAACTTTATGAACATCTTTCGCGACAATCTCAAGAGATTTTTAAAATTTCAATGAATTGGACAAATCAATCACTTACAATAGAGACTAATGACCAAAATACTTCTTGATTCCTTCTTTGAACTATTTGTTTTGATCACAGTTTGCAATTATTATTACTTTCTATTATTTTTTATTCGCACACAATCATGTTTTTTTGCTTTTTTCTTTTTTGTTTCGTACCTACATTGTATTGTTTTCTGCTTTGGATAAAAATCAATAAAAATAAAGCCTTTAAATTTAAATCTTAAAACAGAATAAGCGCGTTATGCATTTTAGTCTGCAATAATATTTTGAAAAGAAGTCGAACCCACAACGTGAGATTCCAACTAGGGGATTCTTTGTAATTATTATTAATATGACGATCTTACTCTGACTTGTTCAGGGAAATGAGAGTGCCAGATTACATTTATTCCAGAATACATAACTAACCGTTATGTCAAAAGTTAAAGTGATCACCATTTGGACAAGAAACATGCACCTAAGTCGCGGCCGCATTCTCCGTATTGAAAACTTAGCGCGCAGTAAAACTTAGTCCTCTCTTGCACTGTCAAAAATTCATCGACGCTACAGTTGGGAGTCATTCGATTGACAAAGGTGTTCTTAAAGTTGGCGTTCTTTAAAGTAGTTTTAGCCAGTTCGAACAAAGAACAACTTTTTACTCCCTGTTGGTTTCCAAGATAAAGTCGTCTTTTTTGGCTATGTCTGTGTAATATGTAATGTCTATTTCCGGTTCACAGGGGGGGGGTGTGTACCTCAGTCGTCTGACATCGTAAGCACAAGATCAATATCAGTCGCCAATGTGGACACCATGTCGTTACTAGTGTGCAACATTATGTCCTACCTGATGTGAAGCTGACAAAGTTCAACACAAGAGGTTGCGGACCCACTTCTAGACGCAAAGGGACTTCTCAACTAGGTCCCAGTGGGGGAAATGGACTAGAATCAACCCTTATGTACTTATAATCTTTATCCTTTATTTTCTGCTGACCTCATTTATTGTTAATCTACAAGTCGGTTATTTAAGTCTTGAGCCCTTTCTAAAAAGAGAACACAATACTTAAATTTGTGTGAACAATTTTAGTTGGAGTCTGCAGGTGTTGTATGCGAGGGCATGCGGTACTGCAGTGATAGGGTTTCGAGGGAACGTCCGCTGTGAACTATACACAAACACACGTACGTAAAGACACGTAAAGAAAAAATGACGGCTATGTTTGAGAAACTTGAAAAAAGTAATTCTTGCCGTTTATTTTTAACCTTAAAGGCTGAAATGAGAAAGCTTCACAATTGGACTCTAAATACCAAAACTGTGAAGCTGGAAAATAATTATTAAAAAGTTGGGTTTACCGGTTGACGAGATAATCTTAAGGAAAAGGATTTATTGTGAACATAAATGAGGGGCACACAAAAAAGAGGAGGTCCCTGCGCCGCGTCCTTCTCACCGTCCTGTCCTTACGCTCTCCTTCTTTGTAATACTTTCCTTCTCCCTCCTCTCCACCTACAGCCCTCTCCTTCCTACGCTCCTCACACTTCCGTTCAGTAGCACGAGGTCTGTCACGTGGCATACTTTGACTCCACTTCAGCGACCTGTACCCAATAAATAAAGGATTTTCCTATTCAACAATTAAATTATTCAGGTGTACTTTCAGGGTTGAATTATTATTTCGTTGTTTTTTTTTTTTTTTGCTTATTTCGTGGTTATGATTTACTGAATTTTTGAATTTTGTGTTGTTATAGAACCGATAAGGATGAAGTCATGATTAGATGACAAGTCGCGTTTGAACATGTTTCTTGAAATGAGAGTTTTAAGTTCCTTGAACTTTTTCCTGCATTTAAAATCCTGTGATCAGAGTTTATTTGTCTTTTCTTCTAAATGGTTATAATTAAACCCCGAAAACCTAGAAACTTACGAAGTATGGAAATAACAAAACGTTATAGAAAAGGAATGTTTGATGACTTTGATGGTAATAAGAAGAAGAAAACAGGAGCAAAGGGCGAAATCCCCAGCCGCATATACGTGTCTGGTAAGATAATGATCATAAATATAAGATTATAAGTAAAAGATTGTCACCTTTGTTGTGTCTTGAGCCCGACATAGGAAGGGGTCGTCTTGCGGTGTCCTTCGCTGGTTGGGTAGGGGAAGAGTTGGTGGAAAGGGCTCGTGCGGGTTGTGGGGCGAGGTGTGCTTTTAGGGTTGGGTCGGCTGGTTGGCTCGCCAGTTTTGCCCTTTCTACTTTCAAGCTAGGGTAGGTGTGAAGGGACGCCACTGGGGCGTTCCTTAGGTTTGAAAGCCGATCCAGGCCGTTCGCTTCAGTCAGGGCGGGGCGTCCAACACTGAGGGCAAGGCCTCCCGGGGGGCTTTTGGACCCGAGGGATGACTTTTTGGCCTGTCGCCCGACCGCTCCGAGCGGCAGGGCGCAAAGCTAGCTTTCGAGAGCCCTTCAGGTCCGTACCCGCACTTGTTCGGCACACGGGCGCACCTGCGGCGACTGGTCATCCGATTGAGAGCGGCCTCTCCCCGCACCGAGGGCCGCGGGTCTGTGCGATACCGCACACCGTCCTCGGTTCCGGCTCGCCGCCACGTCCGCCGGGCTCTGGCCGGTTACTACCTACGCGGGTCAGTCTTGAACCCGTCATTCATTAAAGTTAAAGAAGAGAATTCCCACCATAGGTGTGCATCAACTACCGGTAGCTAGCTAGCTACAATCAAAAATAATAATATATAATAATAAAATAATAATAAAAAAAAATAAAAATTTCTACTACACAAAGTCAGGCGGCACAAAGATAGAATAAAGCATCCGCTACTTTGTTTGAACGATGTATCTCGCGTACACCAGACGCAGCAGTCCATCGTATCTGGGTAGAGCATCATACGAGAGTAGTCTAACCGCTCTTCGTCTCTGTGTTATGAAGGGGTAAATCCACGACCTAGCATTGGCTCTTGTGGGCTTTCATTGCGCAACTTTATAAACGTTAGCTTTTTACTCATGTTTAAAAACAGCTACCACCCTAAGCTTGGCCCTGGAAGACGTACCGTTAGTTCGCGCAATGGCTGACCTGGTTGGCACCGGGGGGCGCTAAAAAAAAGGCTGACAGGACATGCACATCCGTTACATGTATTAAATTTACTATAAAGGGTGAGTGTGGTGTGCTGTGCTAAAAAAAAAAAAAAAAAAAAAAAAAAAATTACTGTTCATCCTTGCCGGAGAATGCCGCATATCTTTGAACACCTAGGACTTTGGTTAAAGGGAAGAAAAATTTCTTTTATTTTTTAAGTTTACCTTATCAATTTAGTGTACCTCCACCACCTAATTGGAGAACTCACCTTCCGGTTGGTGATCCGCTCCAATTGCGGAATCCTCAAAGAGATTGGTGGATGGATTTTTTTTTTTTTTTTTTTATCCGTTTATTTTTGACTAAAAAGAATATCTTTTACACAACTGGTAAGCCGGGTCCTAAGATCTTTTTAACAGTCTGGTAG
>NW_007382619.1:0-268 GCF_000475195.1 Diaphorina citri | reverse complement strand
TTTGTTGACCTTATCTCAAGAAGACACTTTAGTCATTTTCAACTTAACATCTAGTAACGCATTCACATTTAACTCCGATTCCGAGGTAACAATTAACACAAAGGAGAAATTTACCGTGGAAAAAAAGAAAGGAAAAGATGACAAAGCCATAAAAGTTACATTCTTTGGCAAAGAATTCTTGAATCTTCCTGACTTTACCATCTACTTCGAGGATCATTCATTTTCCGATATAAAATATGAAAAGAGTGGAAAAATAATAGAAGGCATC
>NW_007382618.1:6030-8367 GCF_000475195.1 Diaphorina citri | reverse complement strand
TATTATTATTTTATATACTTAATTATAATTACTTATCTAATAGATATATTGAAACTATAAAATCATAAAAGTTACATACAGGGCAGTTCATACGGGGGTTCGTCGGGCCCTGGCTGGACTCTCAAGGGGGTCGAAACCAGCCCCCTCTCTCCAAAGGAAAATATAATACGAGTACCTAATTCAGCTAAAACTAATTACCCAAGTTGTAGTATTCTTGTATGTAAAACAAGCTGGGCCCGTCCCTCCGGGAATTTTTTAACCCGTAGTTTATTCGATCGTGATTAGAGAAAATCAGTACCTATGTACCTCTCAATAAAAGTAGCCACTCAATTGTCTTCACGAGGCCAAGTGCACCCTGAACGCCAAGCACAGAGCCGAAAAAAAACTGCGGCCCCGCCGGGAATCGAACCCGGGCCTCCTACGTGCAAGCCTAGTGTGATACCCACTCGGCCACGGAGGTTGCTCCATTATATTTAACTCCAATTTTCATTTCAGAGTACAATGTCGGAATGGAGGCTCGTGTTTTGGCTCACGTTCATAATTCTGGCGGTCACCAATCTATTCTATCTCGTGTTCGGCTCGGCCGAAATACAACCCTGGAACGACCCCAACCCTGTAGTACAAAAGCCGCCCCCCCGAAGTGAAATAGAAATCGGCCCAGAACCCGAATAGAGTGCCCCAAAACCCGAATAGAGTGCCCCAGAACCCAAATAGGGGGATGCTTGTAGATTGAGTACGAATAGACTATCTTTGGACAAGCAACCACACTAGTAGATCATTGATGGCCGAGGCCACAAGTGAGCGTATTTGGATTAACTTCGGATCAAGCAATCTGATTGGGGTTGATTTCAAAAAATTCCGCCCGGGGCGGATTTTATCCTGATGGGATAATGTTCGTTCTCGGAACGGCTGGCTTTTTCCTATCCTGTCTTCCTTCTCTCTTCGATTTCGGGACGATAAGACCATAGAAGTTACAGTTCCCTCTGTCAAACCTCTTAAAAAAAAAAAAAAAAAAGCTTATTCCCGAGCGGCATCCACTTGTAAAAATTTTGTAGCCAAAACCCAATGTCAGCCCAAAGCAATCACCCCAGGGCTGATTGAGAGGCTGACGAAAAACGCCGACCTCATCGATCTGAACACGGGAAAAGGAGAAGAAAAAGAATATCATACCTAGGTAGGTATCATAATTTATTTTGAGGTACATAGTTCCAGTCCAAGGCAAGTCATAAAATTCAGCGTAGTGTATTAAGCGAGGATCGTCTCGCTGGAGGACGTAAAACTGAGACAAAAACAGCCCTGTCAAGCCACAGACAGTAACAGTGGCTCTTGAGGGTACCTGAATGGGACTACGGTCAAGTCCGTCTCAGGAAGTAGGGTACAATGACATAATTATGTACCTGAATATCCCTCATCAGACCCCTACGATTCGGGGGCCTTGAGCTAGCTCTCTGACCTTGATGGCACCTCATGGTATCTGTGAGAGTAGATGTCGAAGACATCCAGTTGAGAGAGGCAGTCTTTAAAATATTATAATCTTGAGACTTACACGAAAATGTTCGCTCCCTGTTTCTAGAAATTTCTAAATTAACAGTATCCTCTTCATGGGATAGTATATGGACTCACAGTTTTTCTCTGGAATAAACCTGAGTGTGCGGACTCTTTAGAGCTGATATATACCAGTGAGGGTACTTCTAGGTTCCATCAAGGCCCTAGGATAGCAGACCTATCAAACCCTTCATTCAGTTCGGGGGACCTGAGCTAGCTCTCTGGCCTAGATGGCACCTATTGGTATCCTCTTAATGAGATAGTATATGGACTCACAGCTTTTCTCTGGAATAAACCTGAGTGTGCGGACTCTTTAGAGGTGCTGCAGGTGAATTTTAGAGAAACTGAAGAGGTTGATATATACCATTGAGGGTACTTCTAGGACCATCAAGGCCGGGGGATAGCAGCTCAGGCAGGGGAAAAAATACTGGTCACAATAGATCTACAGAGGTCGCAGTGTTAATTGCTTACTCTCTCGGGAGAGGAGCAACCAGTCCCATAATAGAATAGAATAAGCGAGGAAAGATAAGATTTGCCAGCCTAGTTAGCTTAGTTGGTAGTGCGTCTGCCTTGTAAGCGCTAGGCCGCGGGTTCGATTCCCGCCCGGGGCGGATTTTATCCTGATGGGATAATGTTCGTTCTCGGAAACGGCTGGCTTTCTCCTATCCTGTCTTCCTTCTCTCCTCGATTTCGGGACGATAAGACCATAGCAGTTAAAGTTCCCTCTGTCAAACCTCTTAAAAAAAAAAAAAAAAAAAAAAAAAAAAAAAAAAAAAAAAAAAAACAAAAAAA
>NW_007382618.1:0-5988 GCF_000475195.1 Diaphorina citri | reverse complement strand
CTCAATAAAAGTAGCCACTCAATTGTCTTCACGAGGCCAAGTGCACCCTGAACGCCAAGCACAGAGCCGAAAAAAAACTGCGGCCCCGCCGGGAATCGAACCCGGGCCTCCTACGTGCAAGCCTAGTGTGATACCCACTCGGCCACGGAGGTTGCTCCATTATATTTAACTCCAATTTTCATTTCAGAGTACAATGTCGGAATGGAGGCTCGTGTTTTGGCTCACGTTCATAATTCTGGCGGTCACCAATCTATTCTATCTCGTGTTCGGCTCGGCCGAAATACAACCCTGGAACGACCCCAACCCTGTAGTACAAAAGCCGCCCCCCCGAAGTGAAATAGAAATCGGCCCAGAACCCGAATAGAGTGCCCCAAAACCCGAATAGAGTGCCCCAGAACCCAAATAGGGGGATGCTTGTAGATTGAGTACGAATAGACTATCTTTGGACAAGCAACCACACTAGTAGATCATTGATGGCCGAGGCCACAAGTGAGCGTATTTGGATTAACTTCGGATCAAGCAATCTGATTGGGGTTGATTTCAAAAAATTCCGCCCGGGGCGGATTTTATCCTGATGGGATAATGTTCGTTCTCGGAACGGCTGGCTTTTTCCTATCCTGTCTTCCTTCTCTCTTCGATTTCGGGACGATAAGACCATAGAAGTTACAGTTCCCCTTTAAAAAAAAAAAAAAAAAAAAAAAAAAAAAGCTTATTCCCGAGCGGCATCCACTTGTAAAAATTTTGTAGCCAAAACCCAATGTCAGCCCAAAGCAATCACCCCAGGGCTGATTGAGAGGCTGACGAAAAACGCCGACCTCATCGATCTGAACACGGGAAAAGGAGAAGAAAAAGAATATCATACCTAGGTAGGTATCATAATTTATTTTGAGGTACATAGTTCCAGTCCAAGGCAAGTCATAAAATTCAGCGTAGTGTATTAAGCGAGGATCGTCTCGCTGGAGGACGTAAAACTGAGACAAAAACAGCCCTGTCAAGCCACAGACAGTAACAGTGGCTCTTGAGGGTACCTGAATGGGACTACGGTCAAGTCCGTCTCAGGAAGTAGGGTACAATGACATAATTATGTACCTGAATATCCCTCATCAGACCCCTACGATTCGGGGGCCTTGAGCTAGCTCTCTGACCTTGATGGCACCTCATGGTATCTGTGAGAGTAGATGTCGAAGACATCCAGTTGAGAGAGGCAGTCTTTAAAATATAACTTGCGTCATTGTGTCAAATGCTCATCCAACCTGGAATAGAAATTGGAAGAAAATTTGTTCAATATTCACCAAAAGAGGTGATTATAATTAATTGATGAATTGATGATTACTTTAGGAGTCAATTTTTGGCGCTTTTCCGATATGGCTCACTTTTATTGTTGATTGAAGATTCACAGTAAAGGTGTGTCCAAACATGGTCGATTCACGAGCTGAATCTGTGTTATCGAGGCAGTGTGGACGGTTCAGTCGACATCGATCGACGGCCGGTCGACTATGTGGTGGACAATTAGCGCATAGACTCATAGAGCATTGAGCAGGTAGAGGGAAGTGACGACTTCAAACCACATAGAACTGAGAGCAAAAACAAGACTAGAGCCCGTTCTCCCTTTATTCCCAATATAAGGTTTAAGTGACCCATCCATTTATTGGCCTTGCTCGGGCTTTTTTTTTTTGGCTTTATGGTTTTCTGGACAAAGTTTGCACCACCACTTTCGTGTTCTTGTTAAAAAGACCTTTAATTTGATAATTTGATATATATGTAGGTCGACTAGGTTTGAATAAGTCCTTCTATGGGGACAGACTGACGACACCGAAGCGAATACAATAGGCGGTCCACTATACCTTTTTTTATTACTATCGTAATAATAAAGGAAGGACGGGCTAAAAGGGAGAGAGAACGGGGCCCATTGTTAAGTTGTCCCGGGGTCTCGGTTAAGGCCCTTTACCACTTGTGGGTTTCATCCGATTTTTTTTTTTTTTTCCGAATGCCCTAGGCATTAATGCCTGTATTGTAATTTAAATGAGAGTGTTCCCACTACACACGACACGATTTTTGGCGAACGACTAATGGGAACCAAGACTAGAGCCCGTTCTCCCTTTATTCCCAATATAAGGTTTAAGTGACCCATCCATTTATTGGCCTTGCTCGGGCTTTTTTTTTTTTTGGCTTTATGGTTTTCTGGACAAAGTTTGCACCACCACTTTCGTGTTCTTGTTAAAAAGACCTTTAATTTGATAATTTGATATATATGTAGGTCGACTAGGTTTGAATAAGTCCTTCTATGGGGACAGACTGACGACACCGAAGCGAATACAATAGGCGGTCCACTATACCTTTTTTTATTACTATCGTAATAATAAAGGAAGGACGGGCTAAAAGGGAGAGAGAACGGGGCCCATTGTTAAGTTGTCCCGGGGTCTCGGTTAAGGCCCTTTACCACTTGTGGGTTTCATCCGATTTTTTTTTTTTTTTTTTTTCCGAATGCCCTAGGCATTAATGCCTGTATTGTAATTTAAATGAGAGTGTTCCCACTACACACGACACGATTTTTGGCGAACGACTAATGGGAACAGGCCCGGTTAGGGGGGGTTAAGCTGGGGTCGGCCCTGAAGTACGTAGGATAGAAAATTAATTGCACGACTTGACTAGTTTGTTCTAGATCTTGTTTATTATATGAATCGTGAATTGCATGAATATTTTATATCAGTTGAGTAAACACTTGGATATTCCATACTTGTAACAGATTATCACTGAATTAACAGACTATTTATAACAAAATTAAATCATTGAGGTTTTTGTAATGAGCTTTTCAGAGACGAGTAATAATGAGAGACAATTTCCTTAGGGTAATATGCTGGATTGCTGGAAATTCCCCGAATTTCATAGACGACGCGACCCAATGCGACGGTAGGACCAGGTCCCAATTTATTGTTTTCTGAAGTTAAGCAACAATGCACAAGGGTGGTATCCAGATAGGTGACTAATGGTCACTGACCATTCCCACTATCCCGACGCGACCCAATGCGACGGTAGGACCAGGTCCCAATTTATTGTTTTCTGAAGTTAAGCAACAATGCACAAGGGTGGTATCCAGATACCTAGGTGACTAATGGTCACTGACCATTCCCATTATCTGTGCTGCTTTGGTGTCCAATAGATTATGAGTGATTTCATACACAAGAAGCCCTATCTGAGGCTTAGGTGTATAGGGGCTGGACAGCCCTAAAGGATGGGTTAAGCTTCTACGGTTATGTGTGAGATACGGAAGTCATGGGCATCAATCATGTGTTGCTTTAGTGTCCCACTGATCATGTGTGAGATACGGAAGTCATGGGCATCAATCATGTGTTGCTTTAGTGTCCCACTGATCATGTGTGAGATACGGAAGTCATGGGCATCAATCATGTGTTGCTTTAGTGTCCCACTGATCATGTGTGAGATACGGAAGTCATGGGCATCAATCATGTGTTGCTTTAGTGTCCCACTGATCATGTGTGAGATACGGAAGTCATGGGCATCAATCATGTGTTGCTTTAGTGTCCCACTGATCATGTGTGAGATACGGAAGTCATGGGCATCAATCATGTGTTGCTTTAGTGTCCCACTGATCATGTGTGAGATACGGAAGTCATGGGCATCAATCATGTGTTGCTTTAGTGTCCCACTGATCATGTGTGAGATACGGAAGTCATGGGCATCAATCATGTGTTGCTTTAGTGTCCCACTGATCATGTGTGAGATACGGAAGTCATGGGCATCAATCATGTGTTGCTTTAGTGTCCCACTGATCATGTGTGAGATACGGAAGTCATGGGCATCAATCATGTGTTGCTTTAGTGTCCCACTGATCATGTGTGAGATACGGAAGTCATGGGCATCAATCATGTGTTGCTTTAGTGTCCCACTGATCATGTGTGAGATACGGAAGTCATGGGCATCAATCATGTGTTGCTTTAGTGTCCCACTGATCATGTGTGAGATACGGAAGTCATGGGCATCAATCATGTGTTGCTTTAGTGTCCCACTGATCATGTGTGAGATACGGAAGTCATGGGCATCAATCATGTGTTGCTTTAGTGTCCCACTGATCATGTGTGAGATACGGAAGTCATGGGCATCAATCATGTGTTGCTTTAGTGTCCCACTGATCATGTGTGAGATACGGAAGTCATGGGCATCAATCATGTGTTGCTTTAGTGTCCCACTGATCATGTGTGAGATACGGAAGTCATGGGCATCAATCATGTGTTGCTTTAGTGTCCCACTGATCATGTGTGAGATACGGAAGTCATGGGCATCAATCATGTGTTGCTTTAGTGTCCCACTGATCATGTGTGAGATACGGAAGTCATGGGCATCAATCATGTGTTGCTTTAGTGTCCCACTGATCATGTGTGAGATACGGAAGTCATGGGCATCAATCATGTGTTGCTTTAGTGTCCCACTGATCATGTGTGAGATACGGAAGTTTTTTTTTCGAAGTTCGAAGCAACATTGACTTTGGTTGATATCTGGATGGGTGACTATCCGATTTTTACCAAATTGTTACAGTCGCGTCCTTGTACCATACCGGGATAGCATACCAAATTTCATTGCTTTACGACAAACTGTTCTTGAGATATTTTGTTCACAACCTTTTCAATATTTTCCACGAAATGAGGGTTAAGTAACAATTACTTTGGTTAATATCTGGATGGGTGACTGTCCGATTTTTACCAAATTGTTACAGTCGCGTCCTTGTACCATACCGGGATAGCATACCAAATTTCATTGCTTTACGACAAACTGTTCTTGAGATATTTTGTTCACAACCTTTTCAATATTTTCCACGAAATGAGGGTTAAGTAACAATTACTTTGGTTAATATCTGGATGGGTGACTGTCCGATTTTTACCAAATTGTTACAGTCGCGTCCTTGGACCATGCCGGGATAGCATACCAAATTTCATTTCTCTACGATAAACCGTTCTTGAGATATTTTGTTCACAACTTCCTACTTTTTCCCATTTCAACCTGTAGTACGTACGTACGTACGTACGTACGTTACGTACAGACCATGGGCTAAAAACCACTTTTTTGGAATCAGGGGACCCCAAAACGGATATTTCCACCCATTTCCCGATTTTGAAAATTTGGACCGATTGCAATACTTTCATTACTAGTATAGCTCCGCTATAGGTACTGTAGTAATAGAAAGTAAAAAAAAAGGAAAGATATTTGTGATAACCATTCATGCTCAATACAATCAAGTACCTATAATTCCTTAACTGAGAGCAAGAAGTAGCTGATAAATCGATTCTTATTATTTTCTTTTTTGAGGTCTTACTCTAGTTTTGAGGTCTTACCATAATTTTGAGGTAGATGAGGTTGTGTCTGGACCCAGTCTTGGATTTTCTTCACATTCTCATAGATTTTGTCGTCGTCAAATTCGTTCAACTCGGAGCGAAATGTTTCGAACTGTTCAGGTGAACATTTGTACAGCTGTGCAACTTGCGTCATTGTGTCAAATGCTCATCCAACCTGGAATAGAAATTGGAAGAAAATTTGTTCAATATTCACCAAAAGAGGTGATTATGATTAATTGATGATTACTTTAGGAGTCAATTTTTGGCGCTTTTCCGATATGGCTCACTTTTATTGTTGATTGAAGATTCACGCTTTTCTCTGGAATAAACCTGAGTGTGCGGACTCTTTAGAGGTGCTGCAGGTGAATTTTAGAGAAACTGAAGAGGTTGATATATACCATTGAGGGTACTTCTAGGACCATCAAGGCCGGGGGATAGCAGCTCAGGCAGGGGAAAAAATACTGGTCACAATAGATCTACAGAGGTCGCAGTGTTAATTGCTTACTCTCTCGGGAGAGGAGCAACCAGTCCCATAATAGAATAGAATAAGCGAGGAAAGATAAGATTTGCCAGCCTAGTTAGCTTAGTTGGTAGTGCGTCTGCCTTGTAAGCGCTAGGCCGCGGGTTCGATTCCCGCCCG
>NW_007382617.1:7776-10943 GCF_000475195.1 Diaphorina citri | reverse complement strand
GTAACTGCTAAGGTCTTATCGTCCCGAAATCGAAGAGAGAAGGAAGACAGGATAGGAGAAAGCCAGTCGTTCCGAGAAGGAATCTTATCCCTTGAGGATAAAATCCGACACGGGCGGAAATCGAACCCGCAAACCTAGCGCTTACAAGGCAGACGCTCTACCAACCAAGCTATCTAGGCTGGCAGTTCTTTAAAAGTGTTTCTTTATCGAGGCGCTACTTACCTGTAAATATTGTAGCGAGGCGCTATGGAAACACACGGGCGATATGAGGGTAGGCGGTACACCGGTTAGATACCCGGTGGTCGCCACACAACTTTTACAGTTCACCAGAAAATTGAACAGGGCCTGCGCTTCGGTGCCTTGAACGTAAATAAGTGATTCTGGTGTACGATCGATCTCTCGCTCCTCACCCATACGTAGGTCTGACTGAAAAAATATTAGAGAAATTAGAGAGAATTAGAAAAAAAAAACGGAATGATATTAGAAAAAATATTGGATTTTTTTCAAGAATATTTGATTCTTTATAATTATGGGCTAGTTCTTTATAATTCTTTATAATTATGGGCTAATTCTTTATAATTATGGGCTAGTTCTTTATAATTCTTTATAATTATGGGCTAGTTCTTTATAATTCTTTATAATTATTCTTTATAATTATGGGCTGATTTTTTATAATTATGGGCTAGTTCTTTATAATTATGGGCTGATTTTTTATAATTATGGGCTAGTTCTTTATAATTATGGGCTGATTTTTTATAATTATGGGCTAGTTCTTTATAATTATGGGCTGATTTTTTATAATTATGGGCTAGTTCTTTATAATTATGGGCTGATTTTTTATAATTATGGGCTAGTTCTTTATAATTATGGGCTGATTTTTTATAATTATGGGCTAGTTCTTTATAATTATGGGCTGATTTTTTATAATTATGGGCTAGTTCTTTATAATTATGGGCTGATTTTTTATAATTATGGGCTAGTTCTTTATAATTATGGGCTGATTTTTTATAATTATGGGCTAGTTCTTTATAATTATGGGCTGATTTTTTATAATTATGGGCTAGTTCTTTATAATTATGGGCTGATTTTTTATAATTATGGGCTAGTTCTTTATAATTATGGGCTGATTTTTTATAATTATGGGCTAGTTCTTTATAATTATGGGCTGATTTTTTATAATTATGGGCTAGTTCTTTATAATTATGGGCTGATTTTTTATAATTATGGGCTAGTTCTTTATAATTATGGGCTGATTTTTTATAATTATGGGCTAGTTCTTTATAATTATGGGCTGATTTTTTATAATTATGGGCTAGTTCTTTATAATTATGGGCTGATTTTTTATAATTATGGGCTAGTTCTTTATAATTATGGGCTGATTTTTTATAATTATGGGCTAGTTCTTTATAATTATGGGCTGATTTTTTATAATTATGGGCTAGTTCTTTATAATTATGGGCTGATTTTTTATAATTATGGGCTAGTTCTTTATAATTATGGGCTGATTTTTTATAATTATGGGCTAGTTCTTTATAATTATGGGCTGATTTTTTATAATTATGGGCTAGTTCTTTATAATTATGGGCTGATTTTTTATAATTATGGGCTAGTTCTTTATAATTATGGGCTGATTTTTTATAATTATGGGCTAGTTCTTTATAATTATGGGCTGATTTTTTATAATTATGGGCTAGTTCTTTATAATTATGGGCTGATTTTTTATAATTATGGGCTAGTTCTTTATAATTATGGGCTGATTTTTTATAATTATGGGCTAGTTCTTTATAATTATGGGCTGATTTTTTATAATTATGGGCTAGTTCTTTATAATTATGGGCTGATTTTTTATAATTATGGGCTAGTTCTTTATAATTATGGGCTGATTTTTTATAATTATGGGCTAGTTCTTTATAATTATGGGCTGATTTTTTATAATTATGGGCTAGTTCTTTATAATTATGGGCTGATTTTTTATAATTATGGGCTAGTTCTTTATAATTATGGGCTGATTTTTTATAATTATGGGCTAGTTCTTTATAATTATGGGCTGATTTTTTATAATTATGGGCTAGTTCTTTATAATTATGGGCTGATTTTTTATAATTATGGGCTAGTTCTTTATAATTATGGGCTGATTTTTTATAATTATGGGCTAGTTCTTTATAATTATGGGCTGATTTTTTATAATTATGGGCTAGTTCTTTATAATTATGGGCTGATTTTTTATAATTATGGGCTAGTTCTTTATAATTATGGGCTGATTTTTTATAATTATGGGCTAGTTCTTTATAATTATGGGCTGATTTTTTATAATTATGGGCTAGTTCTTTATAATTATGGGCTGATTTTTTATAATTATGGGCTAGTTCTTTATAATTATGGGCTGATTTTTTATAATTATGGGCTAGTTCTTTATAATTATGGGCTGATTTTTTATAATTATGGGCTAGTTCTTTATAATTATGGGCTGATTTTTTATAATTATGGGCTAGTTCTTTATAATTATGGGCTGATTTTTTATAATTATGGGCTAGTTCTTTATAATTATGGGCTGATTTTTTATAATTATGGGCTAGTTCTTTATAATTATGGGCTGATTTTTTATAATTATGGGCTAGTTCTTTATAATTATGGGCTGATTTTTTATAATTATGGGCTAGTTCTTTATAATTATGGGCTGATTTTTTATAATTATGGGCTAGTTCTTTATAATTATGGGTAGGGACCCCTTCCGTAGGACCAAATATGAAGCGCCTTTCTCTAGAGACGAATCAGAACAGACTGATGGTCCGGCGGACGGGGTCCGTGTAATGTGTAGTCCTTCCAAATTTTGTTTTGGTCCACTGGACCACGACGGACCAGACCATTTTGGTCCGACGGACGCGGTCCGTCTAATGTGTAGTCCACTTTACTCTATCCACTCACCCTCCGCCCGTAGCAGATGTCGAAACCCCCTTGTAGTGGGCGTTAGAATAGCGTGCAATTCTGTATGTCCTCCTATGCCAGCAGCACGAAAGAGACAAGTAAAACTATTGGATACCAGGTAGAAATAGGGGCACTGTTTGGCTCGAAGCAACTGAAATAAAAAATGTGACATCCAGTGAAGAAAAATAAAAATAAAATCTTGTGAAGAAAAATAAAAATAAAATCTTGTGAAGAAAAATAAA
>NW_007382617.1:3953-6034 GCF_000475195.1 Diaphorina citri | reverse complement strand
AAGCTCCCTCGCAGGCAACGCATTAATGTGTTTGTGCGCATACGTTTCTGCGCAGTTTTTTCTGCTCCTCCGCTAGCGTGCTTGCATAGTGGCGCAACCTAGCGGACGGAAAAAACAACTGGGTAGTGACGTCACACATATTTGAACTCTTTCATTAGAACGGAAAATAAAAATTGAATTTTCGACCTTTTACAGTTATTTTTTCACATCTTTGAACTCTTTCATTAGAACGGAAAATGAAAATTGAATTTTCGACCTTTTACAGTTATTTTTTCGGAGTTTTGACCTCAGATTTGGATTTTTCACTCGGAAAATAAAAATTGAATTTTCGACCTTTTACAGTTATTTTTTCGGAGTTTTGACCTCGGATTTGGATTTTTCCCAAATTTTTACATAGGAATCGACCATTTATTTATAATTTTTACCCATTTGCAACTGCTCCATTGTGTCAAGTATACATGTTTGTCAAAAATGTCGTTACACTGGTAATGCCACCACTGGTCGCTACTGGAAGAGAGTGCTACTCCTCACGAGGCTTTGTTCACCCCGAACTCCAAGCACAGAGCCGAAAAAAAACTTCGACCCCGCCGGGAATCGAACCCGGGACCTCCGGCGTGCAAGTCTAGTGTGATACCCACTCGGCCATGGAGGTTTACAAGAAAGAGCTTTTCTTTAGTAAGTACAGTTACTATTGCTTACGTTATGAGTTATGACTCATAACACTTATGACCTTAGACCTATTGTAAATGATTACGACGTATTGCTAAGGGCATTCACATTCAATATTCTTACAAGGTCCACATTTAGGATTTCGTCAGCTCCCATGGCGTAGTGGTCACTGCGCTCGCCTTGCACGCGGGAGACCCGGGTTCGATTCCCGGCGGGGTCAAGAAATTTGTATCATCCAAATGATTGATTCCGTGACTGGCTGTTGCGGGGCCCACTCAGCCTCGTGAGGAAAATGAGTAGCTATGACATATAAATGCGCATAGCGACCGGTGCCAGCATGGTAGGTAAACATTGGATTTTAGGATTATTGAGATATTGGGAAAATCCTACAATGCTGCAGTGAGCACCAAAGTTGTGACATAATAACACAAAAAAACTGCATTTACATTTAAAATTTAGCGTGCTTGGAATCTGGACGGGTAGCTCGTCGCCGAATGTAAAAACCTGATTACGAAAAAAAAAAATAATAATAATAATAATAATAATAAATAAATAAAAAAATAGCAGTTATACAGTGATATTAATACTAACCTTCTTGGGAGAGCTTGTTGCCAAATAAAGGGTAAAACCTCCGTCAGTAAAAACCCCAGCAGTAATACAGTGACGTTAACTCCTAGAAAAAAATATTTACCTCTGATGGAAAGGAGAGAACCTACGACATTCATATTGGTAGTGCAGATAGATATCACTCTTATTGACTCGTATAACTGTGGCAGTGTTGCAAGCTACCACTTCTGTTATGAGATCCCCATATTTCAACGTCAAATCTGCAATCTGAAAACAAACAACAGTACATATTGCATAGTCAGAATGAAGCTCTAAGGGCCTAGTGGTAACCTTCCATTCACAAGATTTATTCACTCAATCATTCACATACACATACTATCTCAAGAATCCCAACACCTAGAAAGATCAAATTTGGTAGGAATATTCCAATATTCTAGAAGTGCACTAACCAAAAAGAGAGAATAGATCAGTTGCGCTTACTTGGGAAATGTTTCAAAGTCATAGAGCAGGAAAAATGAGGAGCAACGGAATTTTTCTTTTTCTTCTATGGCTTCTAGATACTGAGATAAATCGATTTAAAAAATACCGGTAAATCGTGAAGTTTGACGTCACGGCATACGCTCCCGTAGGCGATGATGTCGTAATTCATGACTCCCGCTTCGTTTGTTTGTGCGCAAGCGTTTCTGCGCATTTTGACGTAAATTCTGACGTCACAACTCTTTGAACTTTTTCAGTAGAACGGCAATTAAAAATTGAATTTTTGACCTTTTAAAATTACTTTTTCGGATTTTTGACCTCAGATTTGGATTTTTCACAACTTTTTACGTAGGAATCGACCTTTTATT
>NW_007382617.1:1999-3725 GCF_000475195.1 Diaphorina citri | reverse complement strand
CGAGCCCTCAATTACCAGGCGAGGACATGAAGAGCTTCCAGAGCAAAACTTACTTCTGTGCCACCTCCACGAATGCCATGTTCGTGTCTATTCGTTCTAGCTCGTCCAGTGGGGCTATATCCTTCTTGTCCAGGGGTAGCTGGAAGTTCCTTTCCTTCAACTTGTTTCGTGAAGCGTGAGACATCGCCTCTGAAAAAAGAAAATAGAATAGAATATAACATGCTGGCATTGGACTAAAACACCTTTACTCCCGCAGTCTAACCAAGATCTTATACATATACTAGCTGAATCCCGCTAGTTCATCCCGAGGCATGGCCAAATTTGTAGAAAAGGCATGGCCGAACTTGTAGAAAATAATAAAAAATACGGTCGCGCTCCGCGCTCCCTATTAGCTGCATAGTTATCAAACTAAAAACATAAACGAAACTCAAAATGTTGGTCAAGAGCGGAACATTTCTCTCCCGCAGTCTCTGCACTCTGTGTATTTCTTATGGTGGAGATTTTAGCGATCAAAAATTGATCATATCTCAGGATCGGTTTAGATTTTTGCAAAATCCTTTCTTATATTCTTACTAAATTTCAGCTTTCTAGGTGTTGTGGGGAGGACTACTTTTGAATTCCCAGGAGGTTCAGATTGTGTGATTCAAGGGCTCACTGAAGGTATGCAATGTTGCAGATAGTTGGTATCCAGATAAGTGACTACCAATCTGGGCAATGGTGGGCTATTGGCTTTTCCTGACCCATTCAGTTTTGGAGAGGATAGTGTAAGGAAGCATGTAGGTTGTATACACTTGGAGGATGAAATGTCCATGATTAAAAAAGGTACTTGTGCAGAAGTCACGTCCATGGAATATTGCTTCCAAAGGAGCTGGCACAAACAAGCAGTGACCCTGGTTATTATAGGGTTATAGGTTAAACGCAAGAAGGAGTTTTCACAATTAGTGCAGTGATTAGTGTTATTATAGGGTTAGGTTATATACAAAAATGAGCTTTTCTTTTCCACGGATGTGACTTCTGCATGATTACCTTAAATAACCTTGTAGTTATACAGTGCTATTACTTAAACCTAATAAAAAAATCTTACCTGTGCAGGATTACTGATTTTTGAGAGGATATTTTCAAACGAGGAAATGTTCTCAATATTATCTGACTTGCTTTTCCCTCCCAGGAGACGAAACAGTGTTCCTCCGTCATCATTTGATACTTCCTCTTCTTCTAAATCTGCCCGAGATCTTTTGTTTGAGCTTTGTGCAATGCCTAGGTTAACAGTGCTTGAGCATTTTCTGAAAAAAAAAAAAAAAAAAAAAAAAAGAGCGCATGGAGCCAAGTGTAGGTGGGAGGGACGGGCAGGTTCGGAAGTGTAGCGCAACCTTGTTCGTTTTCGAGGAAGAAACGCATGGAGAATTGTTGGGACTATTAGGTGTGATTAGTGACGTGATGTAACACTTTTGAGTGAAGAACGACAAATTGCTTCGCGGATATTACTTGTCCCAGTGACGAACAGAACACGTCAGGAAACATCGGTTATAAGGTGCTACACCTAAGATGGTTCATGGTTAATTAACAATAATAATCCAAACTAGACTCCCTTGACATTGTGTATTCTCCAGTACGCGGTCTTTAATTTTCTCTCCTCTTTACCTACTGAGCTCTTCGACTGATTTTAAAGTGAATTTTTTTTTTTTTTTTGGGTTTTTTCCAATTTACCCCTCTGACATTTTCCGAG
>NW_007382617.1:0-1478 GCF_000475195.1 Diaphorina citri | reverse complement strand
TAATTATGGGCTAGTTCTTCATAATATTATGGGCTAGTTCTTCATAATATTATGGGCTAGTTCTTCATAATATTATGGGCTAGTTCTTCATAATTATGGGCTAGTTCTTTATAATTATGGGCTAGTTCTTCATAATTATGGGCTAGTTCTTTATAATTATGGGCTAGTTCTTCATAATTATGGGCTAGTTCTTTATAATTATGGGCTAGTTCTTCATAATTATGGGCTAGTTCTTTATAATTATGGGCTAGTTCTTCATAATTATGGGCTAGTTCTTTATAATTATGGGCTAGTTCTTCATAATTATGGGCTAGTTCTTTATAATTATGGGCTAGTTCTTCATAATTATGGGCTAGTTCTTTATAATTATGGGCTAGTTCTTCATAATTATGGGCTAGTTCTTTATAATTATGGGCTAGTTCTTCATAATTTTGGGCTAGTTCTTTATAATTCTTTATAATATCATGGGCTAGTTCTTTATAATTATGGGCTGATTCTTTAAAATTATGGGCTTGTTCTTCATAATATTATGGGCTAGTTCTTTATAATTATGGGCTAGTTCTTCATAATATTATGGACTAGTTCTTTATAATTATGGGCTAGTTCTTCATAATTATGGGCTAGTTCTTTATAATATTATGGGCTGATTCTTCATAAGTATGGGCTAGTTCTTTATAATTATGGGCTAGTTCTTTATAATTATGGGCTAATTCTTTATAATTATCGGCTAATTCTTTATAATTATGGGCTAGTTCTTTATAATTATGGGAACTGACCTGTGTGCTTTGTATCCTCCGTATATCAGTACTAGTGACTCCCATTTCTTTCAGCCAATCTTCAGTCCGGTCTTCCTCTATGTCGTCATCATCCGAGAAGGTTTCCATCTGGGTTTGTTCCAGGGGTTCCAGGGTGGGATCGGAGGTTTTCTTGCGCTTAGTGGAGGACTCTGTGTTGGTGGAGGAGGTCGAGTCGGGCTTCTTTAGAGGCATGGTGAATTCGATGTCTGCGAAGAAGTGGAATAGAATAGAATATGAATAGAAACGAATAGAATAAAATTGAGTAGAATAGAAGATAATAGAATAGAATATTAGTGGAGGACTCTGTGTTGGTGGATGAGGTCGAGTCGGGTTTCTTTAGAGGCATGGTGAATTCGATGTCTGCGAAGAAGGGGAATAGAATAGATTATGAATAGAAAAGAATAGAATAAAATTGAGTAGAATAGAAGATAATTAATGGAATAGAAGGTAATAGAATAGAATATTAGTGGAGGTTTCGGTAGAGGAGGAGGTCGAATCGGGTTTCTTTAGAGGCATGGTGAATTCTATGTCTGCGAAGAAGGGGAATAGAATAGAATATGAATAGAAAAGAATAGAGTAAAATTGAGTAGAATAGAATAGAAGGTAATAGAATAGAATAGAATATTAGTGGCGGAGAATAGAAGATAATAGAATAGAATATTAGCGGAGGACTCTGTGTTG
>NW_007382616.1:0-8378 GCF_000475195.1 Diaphorina citri | reverse complement strand
TTCCGCCATACATCGGTTTATTCCGCGTCAGTTCCCTCTGGTCAAAATCCTTCCTCCATTTCCTCAGCATCTCCAACTCTTCATCATTCATACTTCTATTCGGATGAGAACCGCTTTTCGTTGAACTTCGAGTTTGGTCGGATTCAGATCGGGCATCGTCGGCTAACATCGATTGAGATTCGTCAAAACCGATTCCCTCTTCACGATGATGATCTGAACCTCGGGCTTCATCGGAATGAGATCGAGCATTGTCGGCTAACATCGACTGAGACTTAACAGTCTCACCGCACACGATCGATTCTGAATTCACTCTCCCTTCGACTGAGCTACGAAATGGTTCTGAACTTCGGGTCTGGTCGTGAGGAGGTCGGGAAAGTTCGACATCGATTCTGAATTCACTCTCCCTTCGACTGAGCTACGAATTGGTTCTGAGCTTCGGGTCTGGTCGTGAGGAGGTCGGGAAAGTTCGACTGAAATCGTGTCAGACTCTGGGAAACTCGGAACAATAGGTCCAGACGATTCCAGTAGGTCTTGACTTTGGAAGAGAATGGGACTGAGTTGACCTGTAACAAAGATTAAAGATCTGAAAAATCTTTCTAAATCATGATTTATTTGTGGTGAAGCTAAGAGCCTTTACTAAGATCCTATATTTCAATAAATATACGGTTTGGTAGCTATTCAACGTCATAATTTTAAAAAGAGGGTTGAAAGGAAGTGGTTGGGTGGCCCCGGTGTATAGCAGATACAAAAAGACATCTTTTCTTTATTCTGCTATCGCCCTTCGGCGAAAGCTAAAGCCGCTACAACAACAGCAACAGCAACAACAACAACAACAACAACAATTTGTCCTCCTTCTCCCTTCGATTTCGGAACGATAATAATAATAATAGTGTTTATGTACTTATATTGGAACATGATGAGATTTGTGAAGTAACTGAATAAATCGTATTATTATTATTATTACTGCTTGCATAGGCCTGAAAAGTCCCTTTACTCCAACAGTAGGCTGTTACTATTACTGTCTCAAATTATACTGAGGATAAAACCCACGCCCTCCTATTTACCAAACGAGCGTCTTGACCACTACACCACCAAGGGAGGTTCAATAATATAGCACTATACCTAATTTATTTATGGACTTCCCATTTAGGTGCTGGGTCAACACGAGAACACCAGAAAGTAACCCGTTGAAATATTTGCAATCGAAAAACGAGTACAAATTATACTGAGGATAAAATTCAATACCTCGGTTGGGATTGAACCCACGCCCTCCTATTTACCAGACGAGCGTTTTGACCACTACACCACCAAGGGAGGTTCAATAATATAGCACTATACCTAATTTATTTATGGTTTACACTTTACAGTTATAACTCACCGCCTTTGGTTGCTACTAGCTGTAACACAGGCTGCAGGCAGTTGAGTCGGCAATGGTGGGTCAGTTCTTCTCTTGTACTCCATCGATCACTTTTTTCATTGAAATATAATGGCATTACCACTGTGAAATAAGACAAAAAGGAATTTTAATTGTGTTAAAGAAAACACATTTTAAACATCTTTCCTTAAAAACATATTAAGACAAAAAACTATAATTTGTTCTTTAAAAATTAAAGGAATTTTAGTTCTATTAAACATAAAAAAAAAGTTTGTCACAAAATGTGTCGTTCCCCGCTAAATACACACCTAAAAAAAAAAAAAAAAAAAAAAAAAAAAGGAGTTCGAACTTCTTAGGACTTTAGACTTCGACCAAAGGCGCTCAAAATTTGCAGAGAGATATGATAAATTATGTAGATCATAACCACCCCAACCCACCTTTTTTTTAGTCGTTCTGCAAACGTCAATTATTTAACTTAGGTACCTGAATTTGAATAGATCTGACTTGTAAAAGCCAGAGCTGTATCCAGAGCTTTCTCGCTGATTCTTGACTCTTCACTCTTTTGCTTGTCATCAGAGCTGATTTTACTTTGATTGTCACTAGGGCTGATGTTACTTTGGTTGTCAGGGCTGATGTTACTTTGGTTGTCAGGGCTGATTTTACTTTGGTTGTCACCAGGGCTGATTTTACTTCGGTTGTCACTAAGGCTGATTTTATTTCGACTAGGTCTAAGGAGATCTTGTGACATATCCTGATGGAAAATGTCGCCTGAGCTTCGCAAGGAGAAGAGGGTTAAGCGACGGTGAGCGTGGTCATCATTTGAACCGGTGGCGGGTGCCGGCGGAAGGAACGAGAGGCCCATGAGATTGTTGTCGAATCTGTAGGGAGGGGAGGGAAGGAAAAGACTTGAACAGAATAGACCCTGTTTATACTGCTAGAATGAGACTGAAAAGTCCCTTTACTCCCGCAGTCTAAACAAGGTCTTATGTATTTGGTACAATACGTTCTTCATTAACAATAAAATGAAAAAATAGATGAATGTTTCACCGCCATTTTCCTTTCGTAGCAATGAAACGACTGCTACATTAGACGCATGTGGTCTGTGTTGTATCACGCCCATCCCCTAGTATGCCTCTCATCAGATGGCCGATCTTTTAACCTACTATTTCTGTATTACTGTCTGTGTACTATTACTGTATTACTGTCTGTGTACTATTACTGTATTACTGTCTGTGTACTATTACTGTATTACTGTCTGTGTACTATTACTGTATTACTGTCTGTGTACTATTACTGTATTACTGTCTGTGTACTATTACTGTATTACTGTCTGTGTACTATTACTGTATTACTGTCTGTGTACTATTACTGTATTACTGTCTGTGTACTATTACTGTATTACTGTCTGTGTACTATTACTGTATTACTGTCTGTGTACTATTACTGTATTACTGTCTGTGTACTATTACTGTATTACTGTCTGTGTACTATTACTCTATTACTGTCTGTGTACTATTACTGTATTACTGTCTGTGTACTATTACTGTCTACCGCGGTTGTTCTACTACCTAACCTCTTCTGGGCTTTCAAGATAGGAACGAGTGTCCATGATAAAGTAAGTCTAATTAATGTACCTACTCTATCACACTTTACTATCTTACCTTTAGATCTACGACACTGATACCACACACATCCACAAACAGGGCCATGTCGCTGCCTTTCCAATAAGCCACTGAGTTCCACTTGTTACAATAGGTACAGTCAGAATGAGACCTTACCGTGCCTTCCACTTTGGGTGTCCTGAAATGAGAAAGCGGATAGAAATTTTAGTATACAACGGAAACATTTGTTTCGCAACACTTGTGAACCGTTGCACAAGTGTTGCGAAACAAATGCTGCCTTTCCAATGTGTCACTGAGTTCCACTTGTTACAATAGGTACAGTCAGGATAAGACCTTAGCGTGCCTTCTACTTTGGGCGTTCTGAAACGAGAAAACGGATACAAATTTTGTTACTTTAGTGTTTCACTGCTGTTTTTCTTTTGTAGCAATGAAACAACTGCTACCTACATTAGATGCTTGTGGTCTGTGTCATAGCATGCCCATGCCCATCCTGTAGTATGCCTCTCATCAGATGGGTGAGAAGAGACACAATACTTTCCACTTAGGTGCTGGGTCAACTCAAGAACACCAGAAAGTAACCCATTGACTTGTGTTTCTTTTTTTTTTAACTCTGGGAATCAAATTTGAGACCTTCTGTTTAGCAAGGCATTGTGTTCTAATATGTACAGTATTATGCTAACTAAGCCCTTATTACAACTTATAAACTTACCTTTATTAGCAATATCATTAGAGCTAGTGAAAGGAATAGGATAAGACTGGGCTGGCCTCAGAGGCTGAAAACTATTTAACATTTCAATCACATTTTTGTCCTTGATCTTTTGTTTTTTTTTTTTTTTTTTTTTTTAACTCTGGGAATCAAATTTGAGACCTTCTGTGTAGCAAGGCATTGTGTTCTAATATGTACAGTATTATGCTAACTGTGCCCTTATTACAACTTACAAACTTACCTTTATTAGCAATATCATTAGAGCTAGTGAAAGGAATAGGATAAGACTGGGCTGGCCTCAGAGGCTGAAAACTATTTAACATTTCAATCACATTTTTGTCCTTGATTTTCTGATGTAAATTCAAACTCGGGATCTGATAGTGGTATTGGTTTCTGCTTGCAGATAATGACTGAAGGTTATCACCTTTGGGAGTGTCCTCCATGGTTGGGTCTGAAAGGGAGAAAAATACTTGGAAAAGGGGTAGGTAATTCAATTTCAGTTTTCATGGTGGTAGTGGTGGAACATTGCCTGGCATTGTACTATTTCACCATTTTCCACCACTACCACCATGAAAACTGTGAAAGGAAAATAGGTGTAAAATAATCCCAAATGAGGGGCTTTGACGGGTTGTACCCATCTTCAAATGTTGATGTTATCTTTCTCTGAACTCACCTTAAAGTACCTCAGGTACTTGAAGCTCATTCAATAAAACCTTTGACTTGTTTTAATAAATGCAACTATGATTAACAGGTTTTTGTATAGCGGTCACATGTAACATGTAACTGCACAATATCCGTCAATATCCAGTTATCCACTTTCCACTTTTTTGGTTTTCCAAATTTCCACATTTCCAGTCAAAAATTCAAAATGTCAATTTAATAAATTCCCGCTCAATTTTCAAACGCACGTGGTTTCAGTTTAATATTAGAGCGAAAGAATAGTTTCATTGGAGCGAAAGAGAAATTAGAAGTTCAGTAATATTTAGTTAATTGCATTATAGTCGAACTACTTCTCACAAAACAAGGGGAATTTTTCCTCATCTCATCTATTTTTATTTTACATATGACTGGAAAAAAAAGGAACTTACATAGTATCTACATGAGTTGAAAATAGAAAATGTTACCTTCCACCCAAAGGTCTATTAGAATGTTTTTTTTTTTTTTTACTTTATTTGTATAAATAAAGTAAAAAAAAAGCACAACCCAGCGCCCCACGGGCATATCGGATGTGGGAATACAGAGATCACGGAGCGAATTAGAGGAATCTGGGGAATAGGGTCTTTGAATCAAGAAGGGGAGAGAGTCATGGATTTTGCTTTTGGTACTGACTTGGCCATCGTCATTAAAGCACAAAAAAAAAAAAAAAAGATTGTGGTACTTATAAGGACCGTCATAAAAGTTTAATTACTGAGATTGCGACAGCCTAACCCCATACACAAAAAGCCCAATCCGAGGCTTAGGTGTAGGGGCTAGACAGCCCTAAAGGATGGGTTAAGCTTCTACGAATCTACTGAGATTGCCAACTTTGGTCAGTCACTTACTATCAGGTAGACTTGATACCTGATGAGCACACACACTATCAGGTAGACCTGACAGCTACGGCTACTGGAAGAAAATGACGGGTGTACTATGTGATAAGAGAATGAGTTTGAAGATGAAAGGAAAAGTGTATAGAACAGTGGTGAGACCAGCTGTGATATATGGGGCAGAAACTTGGGCTGTCAAGAAGGTGCATGAGAAGAGACTGGAAGTTGCCAAAATGTGAATGCTGAGATGGAGTTGTGAGGTTACCCGGCTGGACAGGATCAGAAATGAAGTAATAAGAAATAAAATCAAAGTAATAAAGTGACACAGGTGTTATTTCCAGTGCATACATAGGACCTATAGCCAGGGCCGTAGGCAAGACTCCGAAAATTTGGATCCCCCCCCTCCCGGTACATCACTGTTTGGACAATACTAGATACGGCCTTGCCTATACCTACATACCTATATACCTCTACCATATTTTTTTCTTCTTTTTTTTAGAGGCATAGGCACACACACACAGCACCTACCTATAACCTACTGAGTGCCTGTATGTACTAAGTACACAGTTGGTACCTGCCTTCCTGCCTATGAGTACACTCGTATAATATATACCTATGGGATATTATCCCTTTTGCAGAATGACGTAGTTATGTGTTTTCGTTGTTTAGTGCTGAGTCTGCTGAGTCATCAGTAAAAAAAGGAAAGTTCTGAAACGTCTTTCGGTGAAACTTGTAGTGTTTTATTTTGTTTCTTTCAAAGAGAAAAACACCGTCAATCAACTGAGGAGCTGAGGACCTGTCTGTCGTATTTTCGGTAATTCGTTTCTGGAAGATTTCAAGATGAAAATCAAACTCTCACTTGGAAATGTCCTAATCAAGTACATGCTGTTCGCTTTCAATTTGATCTTTGTGGTAAGTTTTTTTCCTTCAAGATGTTCGATAGCGGGAACTGTCTCTGTTAAGGTCTTATTACTCTAAAAGCGAAGAGAGAAGGAAGACAGGATAGGAGAAAACCAGCTGTTCCGCGAACGAAACGTATCTGTTTAGGATAAAATCCGGCCCGGGTGGGAATCGAAATCGCGGTCTAGCACTTACAAGGCAGACGCGCTACCCTCCATATTATGTGAGTGTTCAAGCTACACACGACACGATTTTTTTTCCGAATGACAAGTGGGAACGGTCCTTTATACTACAGGAATGAGACTGAAATGTCCCTTTACTAGTTAGCTTGGAGAGTAAAGCATCGGCTATGTAAGCGTTAGGTCAGGGGTTCGATTCCCGCCCGGGGTGAACTTTGTTCTAAGCACATAAGGCTAGTTCTCCAAACGAAAAGTGTGAACGGGCCTGGGTTCGATTCCCGCCCGGGGTGAACTTTGTTCTATGCACATATAAGGCTAGTTCTCCAAACGAAAAGTGTGAACGGGCCTTAACTCCTTGATTTTCTGATGTAAATTCAAACTCGGGATCTGATAGTGGTATTGGTTTCTGCTTGCAGATAATGACTGAAGGTTATCGCCTTTAGGAGTGTCCTCCATGGTTGGGTCTGAAAGAGAAAAATACTCTTGGAAAATGGGTAGGTATTTCAAGTTCGGTTTTCATGGTGGTAAGTAGTGGTGGAAAATTTGGGAAATGGAACATTGCCTGGCATTGTACTATTTCACCATTTTCCACCACTACCACCATGAAAACTGTGAAAGGAAAATAGGTGTAAAATAATCCCAAATGACGGGCTTTGATGGGTTGTGCCCATCTTCACATGTTGATGTTATCTTTCTCTGAACTCACCTTAAAGTACCTCAGGTACTTGTAGCTCATTCAATAAAACCTTGACTTGTTTTAATAAATGCAATTATGATGAACAGGTTTTTGTATAGCGGTCACATGTAACTGCACAATATCCAATATCCGCCAACCGCCAATGCGTCAATGCGACAAATATCCACTTTTTTCACGTCTACCGCGGCTGTTCTACTACCTAACCTCTTCTGGGCTTTCAAGATAGCAACGAGTGTCCATGATAAAGTAAGTCTAATTAATGTACCTACTCTATCACACTTTGCTGTCTTACCTTTAGATCTACGACACTGATACCACACACATCCACAAACAGGGCCATGTCGCTGCCTTTCCAATACGCCACTGAGTTCCACTTGTTACAATAGGTACAGTCAGAATGAGACCTTAGCGTGCCTTCCACTTTGGGCGCTCAATTTTCAAACGCACGTGGTTTCAGTTTAATATTAGAGCGAAAGAATAGTTTCATTGGAGCGAAAGAGAAATTAGAAGTTCAGTTGCGGACTACCTAGGTCGTTACGACTTCCTGGTTGCGTCTCATCTGGAATTTATTAATCAATAAACAATCAGATAGCTTAATCCAAGAGTTAAACCAAGTTCTAACTCATTTTTGTGGCCCCGGCCATAAGCAGAAAGGACTACCCACGAGGGGCCTTTGGGTGTTTTTTCCTGCTTATAAAGTCAAAAGAGTATCGGCATAACTGTTTGAACCTCTCAGTTCTACAGTAAAGGCACTTTTCAGCCTCATTCTGGCAGGATAAACAAGGTATATTCTATTGGTCTATTCCATTTCATTCTAGTCAGATGGAGAAGTACGATATCTGTCAAGTCGGTTCTATCTTAATTACATGCAGAATTGCTCACAGGCGAACCACTTGTTTGCCATTTTGTTACTAACCCATTTTTTCAAAGTAGAATAGAATATACCTTGTTCATCCAGCTCAAATCCTGCCCAAAACAAACTATTCCAACATAAGTATCAGTACCAAAACAAGCCAGCCCAGTTAGTTTGATGCGCCTTCCTTGTAAGTCCTAGGTCGCGGGTGGGATTGGGTGGGATTACCACCCGGAGGCAAAGTCTTTTCTAAACAAACTCTATTCGAAGTCTAAAGAAATTATATTCGTTCTCGTAATGAGTGGCTTTCAATTTCGAAACTATTAAGACCTCTATTTTCATAGTTCCCAAACCCTACCACGCTATCTTTGTCGTAAAAGAATAAATAAATAAAAATAGCTCTATCTCAGATTTCGACTTTCTCCTTATCAGTTTTCCGCCTTCTTCAATTTCAAGAAGATGAGATCTTCGTTTAATGTGATTACCCTGCATTCCCTGCAAGGATAGCACTTGGAAAGAC
>NW_007382615.1:0-8378 GCF_000475195.1 Diaphorina citri | reverse complement strand
GAAATTTTTTCTTTGTTTTGAGTTATTTTGAATTTTTTATTCGATAAAATCAATTTCATTTTGCAGCTAAAAGTGTGTATTTTTCAGTAATTATAGTGTTTTATTGTTTTCTAGACGTGGTACACTTTAAAATCGTGTTGTAAAATCACTTACCAGAAGGACGTGTTTCTTGTTCTTGTAGAAGTAAATAGAGAATCTGTGTTGGAGTTTTGATTTGGATTTCTTCTTGTGTTTAGAGAGTGCTAATAGTGAAAATTGTTACTCTGTGGATTATTATTGGATACCCTTGCCTTCAAAACAATCTCAAGGTATGTAGACATTGTATATTTATCAAATGATCAGTTGGTACCAGAGGTGTACTTTTATTACTTGGCGTGGTACACTTTAAAATCGTGTTGTAAAATCACTTACCAGAAGGACGTGTTTCTTGTTCTTGTAGAAGTAAATAGAGAATCTGTGTTAGAGTTTTGATTTGGATTTCTTCTTGTGTTTAGAGAGTGCTAATAGTGAAAATTGTTACTCTGTGGATTATTATTGGATACCCTTGCCTTCAAAACAATCTCAAGGTATGTAGACATTGTATATTTATCAAATGATCAGTTGGTACCAGAGGTGTATTTTTATTAGGTACTACTTGGATAGCCAGGCTCTATAATGTAGGGTATGTGGTATGTGCACAGACCTAATGAAATCTGGGGTCCAACATACCAGGGGAAAGTAACCATATCATCCATAACTGACAGACCTTTTAGGTGTTTTTGGTGACTGGTCCCTTGGTTCTAGTTGAGGGATATGTATTCCCATCTGCGAGTCAATAACACCCGAGATTTCTCATATAACCGTCTGGTTAGAGGTATGCAGTGGTCACTTATACATATAATTGGGGCAGTCTGAGTATCTTGATTTCAGTGTTCTCTTGCACAAAACCGATCATCATCAGTATAGTAGACGGAAAATTGATCCGCTCTCCTCATATGGCTATCCTCACTCTAAGCAGCAGCAGCAACAACAACATCAACAGCAGCAACAACAACAACAACAACAACAACAACAACAACAACAACAACCAGGGGAATGTAATTTCTATATCATCCATAACTGACAGACCTTTTAGGTGTTTTTGGTGACTGGTCCCTTGGTTCTAGTTGAGGGATACGTATGTACATCTGTGAGTCAATAAGACCCGAGATTTCTCATATAACCGTCTGGTTAGAGGTATGCAGTGGTCACTTATATAATTGGGGCAATCTGAGTATCTTGATTTCAGTGCTCTCCCAGCCTGCAGGTTAGTTAGCTTGGAGGGTAGCGCTCCTGCCTTGTTAGCGCTAGGTCGCGGGAACGATTCCTGCCCATGGCGGACTTTGTCCTAAACAGGTTCGTGCTCGAAAACACTGGCCTAATGGTATCTGGTCCTTCTTATCTATTCAATTTCGGGACGATAAGACATTAGTAGTAGCAGTTTCCTCTATCGAGTGCTTCATCGCTGTTTTTATTTCCTAGGTAGCAATGGAACAACTGCTAAGACATAGACTTCTGTGGTCTGTGTCGTATAGCTCCTCATCAGATGGGCGATAAGATACACAATATATCCCATGTTAAGTGCTCTCCGCAATGGTGTGATATTTTCATTTTGGTATTTGTTCAGAAGTCACACCAATGGGAAATTTCTACTAAAAGGACCAGCACAAATGAGCAGTGACCAGTGTTTGTATAGGGTTAGGATACAGGCAAAGAGTAGCTTTCACAATTTGAGCAGTGACCAGTCTTAACTAAGGTTAGGTTAAACAAAAAAATTGTCTGTAGCTTCTGAATAATTACCTACTTACCTATGTAATATTATCTATTGGAAAATGTTAAAATTTGCTCCTGAATCACTAAAACAAAACCAAAGCAAAATTTGTTTCCGAGATTCTTACACTGTAGTCATAGTCACAGCAGACATACCTAAGTCGATATTGGAAACTTTTCAGTAGAGAGAGTAAAAACTAGGTACCTGTTTATTTAATGAAGTCTCTGAAGGTATCCTGTGTTGAACTTTGTAATATTGTATAGTTACTCTGTTCTGTTGATTTCTAGTCTGTCCTTCCTTTATTAAATTACAATAGTAATAATAAAAGGTATAAGGGACGGACTATTGTATTTGCTTCAGTGTCCGTGTGTCTGTTCCCATAGAAGGACTTATCCAAACCTGGGCAAACTATATATCAAATTGAAGGTCTTTTTTACCAGGAATACAAAAGTGGTGGTGCAAATTTTGTCCAAAAAGCCAAAAAAGAAGAAAAAATAAACTGGTTTTTGCGGATTTTTTTCACATTTTCTCACACAAATGAACTCTGATCTTGAAATTTGTCATGATGACCTATGAACTGAAAGTGAGAAAGTTTTAGATTACACTTCTAAGTCAATAATTTAAGACCGGTTTTAGCATCACCTATGTTAAACTATGCTGAGCAAGGCCAATAAATGGATGGGTGACTTAAACATAATATTTGTAAAGTTATGAAATAGGTAACTACAAAACTTATTACCTTTATATGATACAATGGATACACATACAATGGATACACGAACACGGAACGTGTATCCATTGTATCATATAAAGGTAATAAGTTTTGTAGTTACCTATTTCATAACTTTAGCTCTGTGAGCTCCTCGCTGTCCAACGGTGTGGACAAGGATTTGAACAGCTTGCGACAGGCGCTCAACCAACTCATTGCCATGGGCTACTCGGAGGTAAGTTGCGATTAATACACAGTTGGGTATTTTAAAATAAATTCATATCCACCTTGTCCACAACCAGTGGGGTCAGCTCTGTGAGCTCCTCGCTGTCCAACGGTGTGGACAAGGATTTGAACAGCTTGCGACAGGCGCTCAACCAACTCATTGCCATGGGCTACTCGGAGGTAAGTTGCGATTAATACACAGTTGGGTATTTTAAAATAAATTCATATCCACCTTGTCCACAACCAGTGGGGTCAGCTCTGTGAGCTCCTCGCTGTCCAACGGTGTGGACAAGGATTTGAACAGCTTGCGACAGGCGCTCAACCAACTCATTGCCATGGGCTACTCGGAGGTAAGTTGCGATTAATACACAGTTGGGTATTTTAAAATAAATTCATATCCACCTTGTCCACAACCAGTGGGGTCAGCTCTGTGAGCTCCTCGCTGTCCAACGGTGTGGACAAGGATTTGAACAGCTTGCGACAGGCGCTCAACCAACTCATTGCCATGGGCTACTCGGAGGTAAGTTGCGATTAATACACAGTTGGGTATTTTAAAATAAATTCATATCCACCTTGTCCACAACCAGTGGGGTCAGCTCTGTGAGCTCCTCGCTGTCCAACGGTGTGGACAAGGATTTGAACAGCTTGCGACAGGCGCTCAACCAACTCATTGCCATGGGCTACTCGGAGGTAAGTTGCGATTAATACACAGTTGGGTATTTTAAAATAAATTCATATCCACCTTGTCCACAACCAGTGGGGTCAGCTCTGTGAGCTCCTCGCTGTCCAACGGTGTGGACAAGGATTTGAACAGCTTGCGACAGGCGCTCAACCAACTCATTGCCATGGGCTACTCGGAGGTAAGTTGCGATTAATACACAGTTGGGTATTTTAAAATAAATTCATATCCACCTTGTCCACAACCAGTGGGGTCAGCTCTGTGAGCTCCTCGCTGTCCAACGGTGTGGACAAGGATTTGAACAGCTTGCGACAGGCGCTCAACCAACTCATTGCCATGGGCTACTCGGAGGTAAGTTGCGATTAATACACAGTTGGGTATTTTAAAATAAATTCATATCCACCTTGTCCACAACCAGTGGGGTCAGCTCTGTGAGCTCCTCGCTGTCCAACGGTGTGGACAAGGATTTGAACAGCTTGCGACAGGCGCTCAACCAACTCATTGCCATGGGCTACTCGGAGGTAAGTTGCGATTAATACACAGTTGGGTATTTTAAAATAAATTCATATCCACCTTGTCCACAACCAGTGGGGTCAGCTCTGTGAGCTCCTCGCTGTCCAACGGTGTGGACAAGGATTTGAACAGCTTGCGACAGGCGCTCAACCAACTCATTGCCATGGGCTACTCGGAGGTAAGTTGCGATTAATACACAGTTGGGTATTTTAAAATAAATTCATATCCACCTTGTCCACAACCAGTGGGGTCAGCTCTGTGAGCTCCTCGCTGTCCAACGGTGTGGACAAGGATTTGAACAGCTTGCGACAGGCGCTCAACCAACTCATTGCCATGGGCTACTCGGAGGTAAGTTGCGATTAATACACAGTTGGGTATTTTAAAATAAATTCATATCCACCTTGTCCACAACCAGTGGGGTCAGCTCTGTGAGCTCCTCGCTGTCCAACGGTGTGGACAAGGATTTGAACAGCTCGCGACAGGCGCTCAACCAACTCATTGCCATGGGCTACTCGGAGGTAAGTTAAAAGCATAGAATTCCAGATCCCGCTCACACTTGTCTTGCGTTTCACCCGATTTTTTTTTTTTTTTTTTTTTTTTTTTTTTTTTTTTTTTTTTCTCCAATGTCTTGCAGGTAAATTTAAATGAGAGTGTTCCCACTACACACCACGCGATTTTTTTCCCAAACGACCCAAAATGGTACCTAATTTAAAATAGATTGTTCTCATTACACGCGACACGATTTTTTTCCGAACGACAAGTGTGGACCAAAACCAAATAAGTACCTACCAAGTTGTCAAGTTAAAATGGTAAAAGTTCAAACTTTGATGATTCTTTTATTTTGTTCCATGAGGTTCTCAAATTCTGACCTGATGGAATAAAAATCAATCATATCTATGTTCCTGACTACCGATTCCTATTTGCTACCTATTTAATCCATTATTTCACTGATATTGTCTACAAACATTCCCTGATCCAACTGTAGGTACTTAGGATTAATCCATTATTCCACAAATACTGTCTGTAAGTCCCTGATCTAGTACATTCCTTCTGTATCTACCAGTATTACTGTCACCAGATGACATACCTCACATTCCCATCTACCATTAAGACCTCTAAGGTGTTACACCATTATGTAACGTAGACATTCCTGTCTGTCTATATCTAGGTCACAGTCTGTTGATCCCCAATCAGCTGCCCCATTTAAATAAATCCGTTCAAGGTTGATTGTCTGTCAATAGCTGACGATTTGATTGTGGCCAAGTGGTTAAGAGTGCGGACTCTCAACCCGGAGGTTCTGGGTTCGAATCTCGCTCAGACTTTTTTTTTTTCAAGTATGGGCATTGGTGGTGCTTTTATTTTAGCCTTGTAAACAGTAGAGTACATTGCTATTTGAAATGAGTAGCAATCGGTGACGGCATTACAAGTGTAACAGAGTTATTAGATCTTTTAATTTACCATGAAGATTCCAATTATTATTGATGATTGTATTAGATGTGGCATTTTCATGCTAATGATACGATTATTTGTAAACTAACATTTCATTTTAGATCTAAAACTTTCTAAGCTAATATTTCCGAGAGGTTCTGGGTTCGAATCTCGCTCAGACTTTTTTTTTTCAAGTATGGGCATTGGTGGTGCTTTTATTTTAGCCTTGTAAACAGTAGAATACCTACATTGCTATTTGAAATGAGTAGCAATCGGTGACGGCATTACAAGTGTAACAGAGTTATTACTTAGATCTTTTAATTTACCATGAAGATTCCAATTATTATTGATGCTTGTAATTTGTAAGCTAACATTTCATTTTAGATCTAAAACTTTCTAAGCTAATATTTTCGTTTTGTTTATCTTCCTCAGGATATGTCCTTAAAGGCCCTCAAGATGGCGGATGGAAGATATGATGCTGCATTGAATTTCCTCTTGAAGCAAGGGGAGCTGGGAAAGCTGTCTCCAGGTGAGTTTGTTACTACTTACTTACTTAACGTGTCCAGGGTCATCAAACAAACGCCGTCATATTGAAGGACCTGGAAATTTGGTGTATGTTGGGTTGGAACCTGTGAGTTTAAGAATATACCTACCTACTTACCTTCCATTTATACTATTTTAGACCTATGTATTTTCGATAAAGAAATTTAAAAACTCTGTCCATTGTGCACATTTAAGATACAATATTCTAGAGGACTAATGTGATTATGTGTGTTGGTTTCAGGTTTGAGTAAGCAGCTTATAAGGAAGCCAAGTCTAGAGCGTGGTAGTCCTGTATTAGACAGTGGTGCTGCTAGTAGTCGATCTGATTCTCCAAGACAAATCCTACTCGGAGGTAAGTTAAAAGCATAGAATTCCAGATCCCGCTCACACTTGTCTTGCGTTTCACCCGATTTTTTTTTTTTTTTTTATCTCGAATGTCTTGCAGGTAAATTTAAATGAGAGTGTTCCCACTACACACCACGCGATTTTTTTCCCGAACGACCCAAAATGGTACCTAATTTAAAATAGATTGTTCTCATTACACGCGATAGGTACGATTTTTTTCCGAACGACAAGCGTGAACCAAAACCAAATAAGTACCTACCAAGTTGTCAAGTTAAAATGGTAAAAGTTCAAACTTTGATGATTCTTTTATTTTGTTTCATGAGGTTCTCAAATTCTGACCTGATGGAATAAAAATCAATCATATCTATGTTCCTAACTACCGATTCCTATTTGCTACCTATATTTAATCCATTATTTCACTGATATTGTCTACAAACATTCCCTGATCCAACTGTACTTAGAATTAATCCATTATTCCACAAATACTGTCTGTAAAGAGTCCCTGATCTAGTACATTCCTTCTGTACCTACCAATGCCTCCTGATGTGGATCGAATCTTTTAAAATCGTTTCTGATATCCTCTGAAGTTCTCGAGTGTTGAGATTGAACTTTCTGAAGAAATCATATGTATTTAAGTGTCTTCAAATGCTTCCTCTTCTTCCGAACCATAGTCCAACCACTTCATAATCTCTACTTGTAACAATTCATCACTAAATAATACAATAATTTCTCTATTTCTTACTTCATAATGTACAATGCTTAATCTATTCCCCTACGTGTGGGAGCGTTTGGTGAAGTTACCCTGGTGCGGAAGATAGATACGAATCATCTGTATGCGATGAAGACGATATATAAATGTAACAATGTTGAATTTCTTCCCCTAGGTGTGGGAGCGTTTGGTGAAGTTACCCTGGTGCGGAAGATAGATACGAATCATCTGTATGCGATGAAGACGATAATATATAAATGTAACAATGTTGAATTTCTTCCCCTAGGTGTGGGAGCGTTTGGTGAAGTTACCCTGGTGCGGAAGATAGATACGAATCATCTGTATGCGATGAAGACGATATATAAATGTAACAATGTTGAATAAATGTAACAATGTTGAATAAATAGAAGTAACAATGTTGAATAAATGTAACAATGTTGAATTTCTTCCCCTAGGTGTGGGAGCGTTTGGTGAAGTTACCCTGGTGCGGAAGATAGATACGATGATACGAATCATCTGTATGCGATGAAAACGATATATAAATGTAACAATGTTGAATTTCTTCCCTTAGGTGTGGGAGCGTTTGGTGAAGTTACCGATACGAATCATCTGTATGCGATGAAGATGATATATAAATGTAACAATGTTGAATTTCTTCCCCTAGGTGTGGGAGCGTTTGGTGAAGTTACCCTGGTGCGGAAGATAGATACGAATCATCTGTATGCGATGAAGACGATAATATATAAATGTAACAATGTTGAATAAATGTAACAATGTTTAATAAATGTACCAATGTTCAATAAATGTAACAATGTTGAATTTCTTCCCCTAGGTGTGGGAGCGTTTGGTGAAGTTACCCTGGTGCGGAAGATAGATACGAATCATCTGTATGTGATGAAGACGATATATAAATGTAACAATGTTGAATTTCTTCCCCTAGGTGTGGGAGCGTTTGGTGAAGTTACCCTGGTGCGGAAGATAGATACGAATCATCTGTATGTGATGAAGACGATATATAAATGTAACAATGTTGAATAAATGTAACAATGTTGAATCTATTCCCCTAGGTGTGGGAGTGTTTGGTGAAGTTACCCTGGTGCGGAAGATAGATACGAATCATCTGTATGTGATGAAGACGATATATAAATGTAACAATGTTGAATTTCTTCCCCTAGGTGTGGGAGCGTTTGGTGAAGTTACCCTGGTGTGGAAGATAGAAGATAGATACGAATCATCTGTATGTGATGAAGACGATATATAAATGTAACAATGTTGAATAAATGTAACAATGTTGAATTTCTTCCCCTAGGTGTGGGAGCGTTTGGTGAAGTTACCCTGGTGCGGAAGATAGATACGAATCATCATCTGTATGTGATGAAGACGATATATAAATGTAACAATGTTGAATAAATGTAACAATGTTGAATTTCTTCCCCTA
>NW_007382614.1:0-8398 GCF_000475195.1 Diaphorina citri | reverse complement strand
CAGCATTGTAGGATTTTCCCAATATCTCAATAATCTTAAAATCCAATGTTTACCTACCATGCTGGCACCGGTCGCTATTGAGTGGACCCCGCAACAGCCAGTCACGGAATCAATCATACAAATTTCTTGACCCCGCCGGAAATCGAACCCGGGTCTCCCGCGTGCAAGGTGAGCGCAGTGACCACTACGCCATGGGAGCTGACGCTACTCATAAGTAGCTCCTCAATTATCTTCACAAGGTCAAGTACTCCTCAGATATCAAACACAGAGCTGATAAACTTTGAGCCTACCGGGAATTGAAACCGGGGCCTTCTTAATGCAAGCCTATTGTGATATTCGGGTTCAAAATTTGCTCCGGTCTAAATCTTCTTATCATTCCTGACATTGTCCATTCCCTCACTCCTCACAATATTAATGTCAAATATCTGAAAGTGTAACCTCATCTCGTCCACATTTCTACTTTCCGATCGGCTGGTTCTATCTTTGGATTTACTCCTCCATTTGAAACCATTCAATAGTTTGGATGTGTTTCTAGTGTGTCTTTCAAGGGATTGCTGGTGGTTAATACTGGCGTGGTTATGGAGTTCTGGGTCTACTTCCACATCGTTGGTGAAAGCTGGATTATCCTTTCCTAGGTCATTTTCTTTGGAGTATCCCCTTTTCAATTCTTTTAAACGTTCACAATCATCCTTTTCCAGATCATTTTTCCCTTTCAAATTGTTTGAACTTCCACAATTGTCCCCTTCTAAAACATTTCTCCTTTTCAAATTGTTCGATTCTTCACAATTGTCGCTTTCCAAATCATTTTCTTTGTAGTATCTCTTCTCTAATTTGTTTACATGTCCGCAATATGTCCCAATTTCTTCCAGATCATTTTTCCCTTTCAAATTGTTTGAACTTCCACAATTGTCCCCTTCTAAAACATTTCTCCTTTTCAAATTGTTCGATTCTCCACAATTATCGCTTTCCAAATCATTTTCTTTGTCGTATCTCTTCTCTAATTTGTTTACATGTCCGCAATATGTCCCAATTTTTTCATTTATCCCATTTGGAGTACTTTCCAAATCGCTTAAACATTCACAATATCGTTCAATGCCTTCACCAATCCTATTTTTAGTGTCTCTTTCCGTATTGCTTGGAAGATCGTTGAAATCTTCAACCACATCGGTTTGACTACAATATCGTTCAATGCCTTCACCAATCCTATTTTTAGTGTCTCTTTCCGTATTGCTTGGAAGATCGTTGAAATCTTCAACCACATCGATCAGGGTTTCTTCTGTACCGCTGGATTTCAATCGGTATAAATCGATGGAAACGATTTCTTCGAACGGTGGTTCATCATAGATAACGTTTTGTGTTTGAACATCGGTGGTGAGTAAATCTGCTTTTGGAAGGTGATCTTCAATAGTTGTTTTTATTGTGGGTAGATCTTCCTGTGCTTTTATTGTGGGACCTGTTTTTATTGGAAGATTACTGCAATCCGTTTTGATACCTGTTTTTATTTGAGGATTATTGAAATTTGTTCTGACACCTGTTTTTATTGGAAAATTATTAAAATCTGTTGTGATACCTGCTTTTGTTTGAGGATTACCAAAATCGATTTTTTCTGTGGGACAAATGGTTTCAGTTTGTGGTGCACTATGTCTTCTATTATTTGGGAATGATATGTTGAAACTAGCTTGAGGATTAATACTGTTTTTACTAGTCACTTTTTCATTTAGATTACTACAGACCTGTTTGGCGTTACTTTCAATTGACACAACTTCTGGAGCTTGTATGTGTGAGCTTTTTGATGACCTCTGTACTGAGCTTTGATCCATAGGAAACGGATTGCATTGGTGAACTTTGTTGGAGTCTTCTAAACGTTTAATTTCCCACCTTTCTTGATTTTCATCATTCGTTTTTGAGTCCTTTCTTTGACTGACCAATCTGGGATTTATTGTCTTTATTTCCTCTCTATTGCCAAATACATCTGCTAGTTCGTATTCTTTCCTATGTGCAAGTATATTCAAATGACTTTCACTTCGATTTTCATCGGGCTGTTTGATAGTTGTATTTTCTTCACTGACGATTTCTGCGTATTTGAAAACGTCTCCTGCACCACTATCGATTGCTTTCGAGATCCGCCGATTTTGTTTAGATTCCATGTGAGACTGGTTTTGATCTTTGTTCATATTTGGCTTCATGTATGTGTAGTAATTTTCTCGCTTTACAAGCTCGTTGTTTATGGTTCCTAATATCGCAATTTCCGTGTTATTTCGATCTGGTCTTGGAAAGTCTTCTAGTTGATAATGTTCCATGTTGTGGTCTACTCTTGCACTGCTTTTTAGCTCAAATTTATCGTTATGTTCTGTGCTTACAATGTCTTGTAGATGAAATGGTTCCTTGGGATTTTCTAATCTTTCGATGTTTTTTAGTTCAAATTTATTGTTTTGTTCTGGGCTTAAAATGTCTTTTAGTTCAAATTTATTATTTTGTTCTGGGCTTATAATGTCTTTTAGTTCAAATTTATTGTTTTGTTTTTTCTGGGCTTACAATGTCTTGTAGATGAAATGGTTCCTTGGGATTTTCCAATCTTTCAATGTTTTTTAGTTCAAATTTATTGTTTTGTTCTGGGCTTATAATGTCTTTTAGTTCAAATTTATTGTTTTGTTTGGCTGGGCTTACAATGTCTTGTAGATGAAATGGTTCCTTGGGATTTTCCAATCTTTCAATGTTTTTTAGTTCAAATTTATTGTTTTGTTTTGGGCTTACAATGTCTTTTAGATGACATGTTTCCATGTTATTTCCTAGTCCCGCAATTTCTTTTAGATGAAATAGCTCCTTTTGGTCTAGTCTTCGAATGTCTCTTAGTTGAAACTCTTCGTCACTAGTTTCTATATCATTGTCTTTTAATCGAAACTGTTTATCAAAAACAACACCGTTTCCGGCACTGTACCGTCTCTGAAGTGTCACTATATCTCTCGATAACACTTCTCCCACGCGTCTTTCATCTATTTTCTCAGCGTTTGTCGCGTCGGTTACTGTTTATCAAAAACAACACCGTTTCCGGCACTGTACCGTCTCTGAAGTGTCACTATATCTCTCGATAACACTTCTCCCACGCGTCTCTCATCTATTTTCTCAGCGTTCGTCGCGTCGGTGGACTCGTTAGAGTTTTCCGTACACGCGTAGCTCTCTGTCAGCTCGTCCGACAAACGGGTCAGCTCAAACGACTCAATGTTCACCTTGTTCTTATCGAATGTCGCACTTCGCTTTCTGCCTTCAATCACAATGGCATCAATCATAGGATCAGCTGTGTCGTAACTTGTGTTATAGACTTCTTCCTCCTCTTCTTCATCTTCTTCGCTCGCGTTATCTTCTTCTTCCTCTTCGTCGAATTTCTGATACTTGTACGGGCTGCTCATCTTTCGTTCGAGTTTTTCTTCTTTGGAAAGCCGACGTTCCTCTTTGGAAACTTTTCGTTCCTCTTTGGAATTTTTCCTTTCCTCTTTGGACATTTTCCGTTCTTCTTTGGACATGGTTTCTCTCTCGTTGAACGTTTTTCGTTCTTCTTTACTTCGCTCGCGTTATCTTCTTCTTCCTCTTCGTCGAATTTCTGATACTTGTACGGGCTGCTCATCTTTCGTTCGAGTTTTTCTTCTTTCGAAAGCCGACGTTCCTCTTTGGAAACTTTTCGTTCCTCTTTGGAATTTTTCCTTTCCTCTTTGGACATTTTCCGTTCCTCTTTGGACATGGTTTCTCTCTCGTTGAACATTTTTCGTTCTTCTTTGGACAATTTCCGTTCCTCTTTGGCCACTTTTCTTTCCTCTTTGGACATGGTTTCGTTGAACTTCTGCATATTGATGCTCTCCAGTTGCATCTTGGAGTGTGCGTTCATGCGGGCCGGACTTCTTCTTTGGACAATTTCCGTTCCTCTTTGGCCACTTTTCTTTCCTCTTTGAACATGGTTTCGTTGAATTTCTGCATATTGATGCTCTCCAGTTGCATCTTGGAGTGTGCGTTCATGCGGGCCGGATGGTAGCAGCTGTTGTATCGGTTTCCATGGTGACTGATGGCGTGGTTCTGGTAGGAACGTGTTGAGTAGCGCTTGTTCTCGATGATCTTGTTGTGATGGTCGATACTTGTGTTGTTGCTGTCGAGACGTTTGAGGGAGTTCACCTGGAAAAATGGTAAATCATGTGAGTAATCTGTGTGACGAAATAGTCGTCGACCACGAATTCCGTTTATTTAAAGGAAGGAATTCCGTCCCTATTTAAAGTTATGTACGTTTCCATCATTGTACCAGCCTAGTTACCTTAGTTGGTCGCGCGTCTGCCTTGTAAGCGCTAGGCCGCGGGTTCGATTACCGCCCGGGACGGATTTTATCCTTGGATAATGTGCGTTCTCGGAACGGCTGGCTTTCTCCTATCCTGTCTTCCTTTTCTCTTCGATTTCAGGGCGATAAGACCTTAGCAGTTATGGTTCCCTCTATCAAAACTCATTAAAAAAAGAGGTCTTCCCATGACATTGAAAAGTCAGCCGTATTTTATGTTTTATCCTTGGATAATGTGCGTTCTCGGAACGGCTGACTTTCTCCTATCCTGTCTTCCTTTTCTCTTCGATTTCGGGGCGATAAGACCTTAGCAGTTATGGTTCCCTCTATCAAACCTCATTAAAAAAAAGAGGTCCTCCCGTGACATTGAACTATTTAAAGTTATGTACGTTTCCATCATTGCACCAGGCTAGTTACCTTAGTTGGTCGCGCGTCTGCCTTGTAAGCGCTAGGCCGCGGATTCGATTACCGCCCGGGACGGATTTTATTGATTGATTGATTAACAAATCAACGGGTAAAACCCATGTATTCAACGGGTAAAACCCATGTATTTTATGTTTTATCCTTGGATAATGTGCGTTCTCGGAACGGCTGACTTTCTCCTATCCTGTCTTCCTTTTCTCTTCGATTTCGGGGCGATAAGACCTTAGCAGTTATGGTTCCCTCTATCAAACCTCATTAAAAAAAGAGGTCTTCCCATGACATTGAAATGAAAAGTCAGCCTTACGCCATTACCCAGAAGGTCATCCAGTCGGATACTAACATACCCAACTAACACCATTTTTTTTTTTTTCTAGTTAAGCAAGGTCTATTTACTGAACTGTTACTTGTATGTGTTATTTTTTAACCCATCAAATATACGAGACCTTGTTTAGACTGCTGGGGTAAAGGGACTTTTCAGTCCTATTCGGGCAGGATAAACAAGGTATATTCTATTCTATTCTAAAAAGAGAAATCGAGGGAAATTTATAAAATAATGGTCAGCACATTATTTTTTCCCGCAGGAATAGAGAAACCCGAGTCAGACAAAACCATGTATAAGTTCTCGTTTTACCACTTTTTTTGATCTGCAAGCTTAAATACCCCCTCAACTAAATCATCATCATGGGGTCCTACCAAAAGAGAAATCGAGGGAAATTTATAAAATAATGGTCAGCACATTATTTTTTCCCGCAGGAATAGAGAAACCCGAGTCAGACAAAATCATGTATAAGTTCTCGTTTTACCACTTTTTTTGATCTGCAATCTTAAATACCCCCTCAACTAATTCATCACCATGGGGTCCTATGGATTGGAGCGTTGGGGAAGTCTTCTGACTAACCCTATTAGGGTATTTTAATATAACACGACGTGCGCCGAAACGGGGTGAAAAATGAATACATATTTGAGAACTTTACAAACGCCCTCAATCCATGGTCAAAGACTCTTTTTGACGTTACTTTGACATAGGGCCCTGAAGGGTCTTTTTTTTCTTATCCTATAGAAAATAGGAAGGAAAGTAATGTAATTTTCCAAGAGGTTGATAAAGCGAATAGAAGGGAGCGGGAAGACAGGATAGGAGAAAGTCAGCCGTTCCGAGAACGAACCTTCTCTGGTCAAGATAAAATCCGCTGTGGGAATCGAACCCGAGGCCTAGCGCTTACAAGGCAGACGCGATACAATCTAAGCTAGTAAGCTGGGCCTTCGTAGGTTATTAAGGAGCGCGGTAGCGCTCGGTCACGCCAAGTCAAAAAAGATTGACCGCGCTACTAGAGATATTATACGCCACAGAGAAAGTAGCCGTTTTCAGGTTTCTAATATCTTGACAGCTTGTGCCTCTCAACTCTTAACCCCTTAAAGGACAAGCCGTAAATATACGGCACTCCCATTTTTCTTCTAAACGGCCCACGACGTATTAATACGTTTTCTGTGGAAATGTTTTAGAAGGGGACAATTGTGGAAGTTCAAACAATTTGAAAGGGAAAAATGATCTGGAAAAGGATGATTGTGAACGTTTAAACGAATTGAAAAGGGGATACTCCAAAGAAAATGACTTAGGAAAGGATAATCCAGCTTTCACCAACGATGTGGAAGTAGACCCAGAACTCCATAACCACGCCAGTATTAACCACCAGCAATCCCTTGAAAAACACACTAGAAACACATCCAAACTATTGAATGGTTTCAAATGGAGGAGTAAATCCACAGATAGAACTAGCCAATTGGAACCGAGTAAATCCAAAGATAGAACCAGCCGATCGGAAAGTAGAAATGTGGACGAGATGAGGTTACAGAATACGAACTAGCAGATGTATTTGGCAATAGAGAGGAAATAAAGACAATAAATCCCAGATTGGTCAGTCAAAGAAAGGACTCAAAAACTAATGATGAAAATCAAGAAAGGTGGGAAATTAAACGTTTAGAAGACTCCAACAAAGTTCACCAATGCAATCCGTTCCCTATGGATCAAAGCTCAGTACAGAGGTCATCAAAAAGCTCACACATACAATCTCCAGAAGTTGAAGTTGTGTCAATTGAAAGTAACGCCAAACAGGTCTGTAGTAATCTAAATGAAAAAGTGACTAGTAAAAACAGTATTGATCCTCAAGCTAGTTTCAATAATACGAACTAGCAGATGTATTTGGCAATAGAGAGGAAATAAAGACAATAAATCCCAGATTGGTCAGTCAAAGAAAGGACTCAAAAACGAATGATGAAAATCAAGAAAGGTGGGAAATTAAACGGTTAGAAGACTCCAACAAAGTTCACCAATGCAATCCGTTTCCTATGGATCAAAGCTCAGTACAGAGGTCATCAAAAAGCTCACACATACAATCTCCAGAAGTGGAAGTTGTGTCAATTGAAAGTAACGCCAAACAGGTCTGTAGTAATCTAAATGAAAAAGTGACTAGTAAAAACAGTATTGATCCTCAAGCTAGTTTCAATATATCATTCCCAAATAATAGAAGACATAGTGCACCACAAACTGAAACCATTTGTCCCACAGAATTGCATCCTAAATGACGGTGTGTCGCGACCTCATCCAAGAAAGACTGTACTCGTATTAACGACAGCGTCGAAAATGTAATGTTAAATTGAGCTCGATACACAACATTCTGCGTGACAGCTGCAATTACAAATTCATTTGCCAGCCGTTCCGAGAACGAACATTATCCCATCAGGATAAAATCCGCCCCGGGCGGGAATCGAACCCGCGGCCTAGCGCTTACAATATTACAAGTTAAACTCATATACAATAGGCCAACTACTCGTAAAACTGTGCCAAAAACATTCTAAGACGTCACTTGCAAAAAAGATCAAATAAGCGAAAAATGCTTGCAAATCGAAAAATCTTTTCCGGCAAAATACTTCTCAAAATACGAGCAATGACCATATTGCAATTTCATTGTATTTTTTACACCTTTTTTTTCTCTCCAATTTCTCGTGTCGAAATTGCACCGTCAAAGGACGTGTACCACTGTACCTACTGACAACCATTCTTAATTGCATCCTAAATGACGGTGTGTCGCGACCTCATCCAAGAAAGACTGTACTCGTATTAACGACAGCGTCGAAAATGTAATGTTAAATTGAGCTCGATACACAACATTCTGCGTGACAGCTGCAATTACAAATTCATTTCATGAAAGACTTCTGCTGAAATCTGATCACTGTTTCATGGGCCAAATTCTGGTGTTACACTCTGCAAACACTAATGTACCGGGAGGGGGTACACTACTTGTTTCATCTTGTGTAGGGTCCAGAGGCAAAATCTCATCTAATCTGGATAAAGGAAAGAAGAGAAATATACAAAAGATTAGTCCGGCAAGAAGGGGGTTTTTATTTATTTTTTTTTATTTATTTATTTTTTTTTTTTATTTCGTTGAACAAGAATTCTTGCAACCTCCCCAATTAATACACCTCAACTCGGAATGGAACCCCTAATCTTTAGTTCCGAAGTCGATCGCTCTATAGGTTGGTGACCATTATTATATTTATTTATTTACGGGACTAACCCTTTATACAAAAAATGACAATAGAAAAAAATACACTAAAACTAAACAAACACAAACAACAATCAAATACAGTAGAAAAAAAATAATA
>NW_007382613.1:872-8414 GCF_000475195.1 Diaphorina citri | reverse complement strand
TTTATTTTTCTAATTTTTGTTTTTATGACTACAATTTTGAAATACCACTGGTTCGATAGCAGTCTTTAAGCCCTTTCTCTTGATGAAATTGGATCTTGAAAAAGTTCGTCCAGTTCAGACTTATGTGGCGTAGACCCACAGGTGGGCCAATAGATGGTACGTTTTTTAGGTGGGCGAATAAATGGTACACTTACCCTAGGTATGGATAGTCTGTAGGTAGATAAGTTTTCACACTATTGAGTTTATTCCTTTGGGACTTCAAAACCATTGGGGACTTGGTGGGTGTGTTGGATTTCTCTAGTCCAGTGGTATGTGGCGTATGGTACAGGTGGGCCAATAAATGGTACGTTTTTTAGGTGGGCGAATAAATGGTACACTTACCCTAGGCTGGCTGTAAACTGTCTTGCTCGGAGGGGGTGGGAAAGAAAAATTTAATAATTTAACAAGATTCTCCCCCCCCCACTACCTGCTGCCAGGTTGTCCAATTTTCGTTTCATTTTTTTAGAAAAGCTCTCTTATTATTAGTCGTATTTAGCGAATTAGGAGGAAAATAAATTGTTTGGAAGAGAGAGAGAGAGAGAGAGAGAGAGAGAGAGAGGAAGAAGAAGAAAGAGGAGGAGGTGGGGAGAAAATATGAAAATGGGATGAAAAGAAAAATGAATGAATGAATAGGGAAAGAGGAGGAGGAGGAGAAGAGGAAGAGAGAACGGTAAATTGGGAGAAAGAAGAAGAAGAAATGGATAAAGAGAAAAGAAATGGGAAAAATTGAAATTGGGAATGAAAATATGTTTTTTTTCTTCTTCTTCTTCTTCTTCTTCTTACGTTCTTTTATTATTTTGCAAATTGGATCTCTCTCCCCCTCTCTCTCTACCTCAATTTGAAAGGGAAATGTACCTACATAGGTACTTTAGAACCGTGGCTTGCCAGGCCATTACCCCCCCCCCCTAAAAAGTAAAGCATAGAAAAAGCTATAGATAGGGAAAGAACAAGTACATATTTTTCTATAGGTATCTTTTATTTTTACTTAGCATTTACATAGTTTTTTTACCCCTCGAAAAAGTGTATTTTACCCCTCGGGGGGTAAATACCCCCAGGTTGGGAACCAATGCTCTAGTCACTAGAGGATTTGTGAAGAAATTTCTCTTCTCATATATATTTATAAGCTTAAACTGTAGGTATTGTTATCATATTATGTATAATCCTGTTATCATATGTATAATCTGTTATTGTAAACATGTTGTAAACTGTGAATTTGTTAAAATTGCAAATAAATAAATAAATAAATAAATAAATAAAATGAAATTTAAGAGACGTCTTCTTCTTCTTCCTACTTTTCTTCTTCTTCCTCCTTTTCTTCATCTTCCTCCTTTTCTTCTTCTTCTTCGTCTTCTTCTTCTCCTTCTTCTTCACCTTTTTCCGCTCCTTTACGGTTTTGTCCTCGTAAAAACTCTTTGGTCGTAAAAGCTCGCTATGGTCAAATGATACCCCAGTTTTAGAAAATGGCCTTCCTTCCTTTCTCTCTTATCGAAGATCCCTTCCTCTCTCGCTCCTCCTCTTCTCCTTCTAATTCTCCCAATGAGTTCTTTCTCTTTCCTTTTTGAACTAAACCCTTTATTTTCTTCTACACTTCTTCTTTTGCTTTTAAGTATCAGTACCTTACTATACCTAAGTTTAGTAGTCTCTACTCTCTCTAATTTTCCTTAACCTAACCCTAACACTCATCTGAGATGAGTTCTCTTGCCTGTTTCTTTCTTACCTCTGCGAGTGTTATTCCTTTCCTTTTTGAAATGTCACTTACCATATCCTCATAGTAGGTGAGTCTCGATCTTCCCCTACCTCTTCTTCCTTGTGGTTTGCATTCCATAATCTTCTTTGGTATTCGCTCATTCGGCATCCTGTTCACGTGACCAAACCATTTCATTTGCTTCATTTCTATCCGTTTTATGAGATCATTTTTTCCTGTTTCTTCTCTTATTTTTGTGTTCTTATTTTGTCTCTTTGGGTTTTACCAATTGCTGTTCTTAAGATAGGTACTTCATTTCAGATGTTTAGGATGTCATTTGTTTTTCTCGGGATGTCAGCACTGCAGTGTTGGGACATAACCTGCCCTGTATATCTTTGTTTCCAGGGTTAGGTACTTCTTACTGATGATAGCTTGATTTAAAATTTTAAATTATTGTACACCTGCCCTGTTTTTGTTGTTCTATTCTTGATTTCTGTGTTAATTTTCCCGCCTTTTTGTCCGCAGGTGTTGCCGCCTATTTGATCTATTGTTGCTGCACCAAGGAGTTCGTCTTCTGGAACCGCAAGGACCCGCCCAACAATGGCGTCCATTGTATGGACCTCCTGCGGCCCGCGAAATACAAGCTATATTATCCGCATGAGGCAAGTAAGCCGCAACCGCGGCCGGATTTGGACCAGGTGTATGGGGACATGCGTGCCGCGTGGGAGTCGAGCGATTAATAGAGAGGGAGAGGAAAGAGGAAGAGGTGGAGAAAGGGGAAGAGAGGGAATTATAGGAAAGGTAGGACCAATAGGAAGAAAGGAGGGTGGGGAAAGAAATATTAAGAGAGAGGACAAATAGGGGGAGGAGGAAGAGAAGGGGCGAGAAATAGGAAGAGAGAGGAGAAATTGGAAGGAAGTGAAAGAGAGGAGAAATAGAAATGGGAGGAGGAGATTAGGAAGAGAAGGGGATAGGGAAAGATAGAGGAGGAGAATGATAGGAAAGAGAATGGTAATCAGAAGAAGAGGCGAGAAGAGAGGGGAAGAGGAGAAATTGGAAGAGAGGAGAAACATACGAATAGAAGTAGGAGAAGAATAGGAAGGGCGAGGGAGGGAATATTGGGAAAAGAGGAGAGAGAGAGAGAGAGAGAGGAGAAATTTCTAAGGAAGGACAATAATATAAAAAAGAGGTAAGGAAAATAATTAGAAGGGGAAGAATTGGAAAGAGAGGATGGAGGGAACAGATAAGGAATAGTGTGAGAGAGAGAGAAGATTAGGGAATTGGAAAAGAGAGAAGGTTAGGAATAAATGGTTGAAGAGAGCTCTAAATTTCCGAACGGAAAAAATGGACAGAGACGGTAAAAATAAAAATGAAAAAAGGCAACTTTTTCTCTCTCTTTTTTTTGAAACTTGTTTTCTTTTTCTTATTCTTCTTCTTCTTCTTCTTCTTCTTCTTCTTCTTCTTCTTCTTCTTCTTCTTCTTCTTCCTTCTTTTCCTGTTTTACTAGCAACATTGTTTTTCTGTTTTTGTTTTATTATTTTGTTAATGCAAAGTTCATGTCTAACTTTGCTTTCTGAGGTTGTAATTTGACTAGACAATACCTCTATAGGTATAGGTATGTACCTAGTTATCCCTTGTACCTAGGTAAAAGAAGGTAAATGCTACATAGGTACAAGTCCATTTTATGGCAACCCAGACAGTCTGACAGACCTCGGTCAGACATGGTACGTCTGAACCTTTTCCCGCCACACACGTTCCGATTATTTGTCAGACCTTGGTCTCGGCGTGAATGGTTGGCATCGGAACTTCAGTCCTTCTTAAATGATCCCCCTCAATTCCTCGTCTAGCATAGCTAGTGGTGTCATAAGGGTCTGACAGACCTAACTCTGAAGCTTTTCCCGTCACACACTGTCTGACAGACCTTGGTCTGAGCGTGAATGGTTGGCGTAACCTTGGTCTCAGAACTTCGGTCCTGAATAATCCCTCGTCTAGAATTTAGGTCCTTCGTTTTCTGTTATCTTAATCGTCTAGCATAGCTAGTGGTGTCATTAATGCCAGGAAATGGATGCTCGGAATATTTAAAATGCTGATAATCCTAAGCAAGATAAGCGCCAAAATGCAAATTTTGTTCAGCAGATGGTAAAATGCATCTGACAATTTGCATGCAGCACTTTGTAAAACATCCTCACCATCTTTGAAATTTCTGTGAGGTCTTCTCAGACAGTATGTGTTCTTTTGCTCCTCCTCCTCCTCCTCATTCTTCCGTCTTCCTTCCTTCTGAATTTCTCTTAAGTCAACTTAGTTGGTAGAGCGTTTGCCTTGTAAGCGCTATAGCGCTAGGCCGGGGTTTCGATTCCCACCCGGAGCGGATCTTATCCTAAACAGGTAAGCACTTTGTAAAACATCCTCACCATCTTTGAAATTTCTGTGAGGTCTTCTCAGACAGTATGTGTTCTTTTGCTCCTCCTCCTCCTCCTCCTCCTCCTCCTCCTCATTCTTCCGTCTTCCTTCCTTCTGAATTTCTCTTATCTTCCTAGTCAACTTGGTTGGAAGAGCGTTTGCCTTGTAAGCGCTATAGCGCTAGGCCGGGGTTTCGAATCCCACCCGGAGCGGATCCTATCCTAAACAGATAAGGTTTGTTCTCGGAACGGCTGGCTTTCTCCTATCCTGTCTCCGTTCTCTCTTCGCTTTCGGAACAATAAGACCATATAGCAGTTACAGTTCCCTCTATCAAACATAAAGAGAAGAAGAAGAAGAAGAAGAAGAAGAAGAAGAAGAAGAAGAAGAAGAAGAAGAAGGAGGAGGAGGAGGAGGAGGAGGAGGAGGAGGTGGGGGAGAAAATATGAAAGTGGCATGAAAAGAAAAATGAATGAATAGGGAAAGAGGAGGAGGAGAAGAGGAAGAGAGAACGGTAAAATTGGGAGAAAGAAGAAGAAATGGGTAAAGAGAAAAGAAATGGGAAAAATTGAAATTGGGAATGAAAATATGTTTTTTTCTTCTTCTTTTCTTTCTTTTATTATTTTGTAAATTGGATGGATTTTATCCTGATGGGATAATGTTCGTTCTCGGAACGGCTGGCTTTCTCCTATCCTGTCTTCCTTCTCTCTTCTATTTCGGGACGACAAGACCATAGCAATTACAGTTCCCTCTGTCAAACCTCTTAAAAAAAAAAAAATGTTTTGAGCCAAGAAAAGCAAAGGTTACGGAAGAAAACTTGAAAAATGACAGCGTTTCTCTCATTCCTTAGCGCAGTGTAATTCAGGCAAGCTGAATTAAGGAGCGGTAGCGCTCCGCCCCGCCAAGTTATTACAAGATGCTTCGGCTGGATAAAATCCGCCTACGCTTAGTTTCTAGTCAAAAGGGATTGCTAAAAGAAGATTCTCAATATCTCAATGCTCAATCGGACCTTCTACAAACTACCAAGTATAAAACTAAACTTTGGAGAAAACTCGGGAAACTACTGAAAGGAAAGTATAATTAAAGAGAAAGCTAAGAGAAATTAAAGCGAAATATACAGTACAAACTTTATTTTGTATTTATATGTAGATACATTTTGTTACCATCTGTAAATAAAGTTTGATCCAATTGTGTAATAATAATAATAATAGATTTAAGGTAGAAACACACTACCCTCACTTTACATGAGCTCATGTGGGAAGTCAGAAAGATGGGGTTCAAAGTTCTCCCATAATATAGTCGGTGATTTCGTTTGATTTCGTTCACCATAGCTACACTCACGTCACGTGAGCTCACGTCGTGAGCGTGAGGTCAGTATAGCTATCGTGAACGAAATCACCTACTACAAACTACATTATGGGAAAACTTTGAGTTTCCAATAACATCTATAATCAACTAATGAGTTTTCTGCGGCTTGTGAAAGAGTCTGAGTCCTATAGTGTCGATCGTTATCTGTAGACCAGGGCTGGTCACAGAGGGGGGGTCGTCCGGTCCCAATGTGCCCCAGGGGTGTAGACTGCTCAAAAGAAAGCCTGAAAGCAGCATTAAAAAATCTGGTTTGAACATCACACGAATGTCCTTGTTTCCTTCCTTGATTTTGAGGGAGTCGTCTCCCTTATCTTTTTCCATAAAGCCAACCTCAGTCCTCGAAATTTTCGGAGTCCGTCCTATAGTGAAGGACAAATTTACAGCCCCAGGAGGGGCCCGGGCACATTCGCCCCCTCTAAATACAGCCCTGATGGTAAGTTTTCAAAGTAAGTTTATCTGATAGTAGTAATATAGTCGGTGATTTCGTTTGATTTCGTTCACCATAGCTACACTCACGTCACGTGAGCTCACGTCGTGAGCGTGAGGTCAGTATACCTATCGTGAAGGAAATCACCTACTACAAACTACATTATGGGAAAACTTTGAACCACATCTTTCTGACTCCTCATGAGCTCACGTGACTTGACGTGATGGTAGTGTGTTCCTACCTTTAGACTTCAGGGACTCTCAGTTATTTTGACAGCAATGAAGAAGGAAAACCGCAACAGGGAATTTCAATTTTCAAAAATGCCCATCGAAATTTCCCTCTCGTTTCGAATTCAAAATTTCGAGAATGTGGAGAAAAAAGGTCCCTCATTTTCCCCTCTACCTCCCCTCCACAATCCCCCCTCCATAATTCCCTCCTCTAAAATTTCCCTCCCCCTCCACTCCACCCTTTTCCCCTCAATTGAATGCTGAAATCAGTAAATGTTTGGAATTTTGGAACCCGAGAGGGATTTAGAGATTCCAATGGGGGGAAATTATTCGTACAATTGAGAGAGATGTTTCCAGGGCCGACCACAGCTTAGCCGGGCCCCTCACCCCGGGGGCTAATTCGAACAATGTGCCCCTCATCTCAAATAAAAAGCAAGTAGTACAATATTTTTCTTTTTTTAATCACAATCACAATATGGTACCCTTTTTGAGGGAAAACTGTTCGTTTGTACTGCCGAAATGAGACTGAAAAGTCCCTTTACTCCCGCAAATGAACCCCCTTGGGGCGGCCCTGACAATTCGGAGATGACAATGGAATTTAATAACCCAGAATTTGTAAGAATAGGTGGGGGGGGCACCCAAAACAAGCGAGTGAAAAGGTATTGAAGCAAACAGGGAGGGCGTAATTCAGTTTTAATCCCAGGAGAACGCCTCCCCAGTTTATACCATTGTTTGTACGGAAAATCAGCGAAATGTACGATTTTTCCACATTCTATAGAATTTCTAATAATAATATATTTATATTCTGGTTCTAAAATAATGCCTAGGTACATAATATATTTCTGAATGTTTTATTGTTCAACACATTTGAAAAGATCATCGCGCTACACCAGATGGACTGCGACAACCTCCATCCATTGTTCCAAAGTTCCAATGTATTGCATACCCCTAGCCTCTAATACGCTCAATAGTGTCTCAATGTCTCTTTAACCCAGTGGTTCCCAACTGGTGGTCCGCGGACCACTAGGTGGTCCGCGGGCAGGTTTCAGGTGGTCCGCGAAGCCGTCCAATATAAAAATATATTTTTTCCTACTCCTGTAAATTTTCGGTTTTCCGTAGAAGATGTGCCAGAAGACATCTAGGAGGAGCTGATTGAGCTTCAAAATGATACAAATTTAAAAGAATCTTACAGAGATACAGAGCTAGAACTTTTTGGGCCGCCAAAGCTGTAAACTACACGATAAGTTGAGCTTCAAAATGATACAAATTTAAAAGAATCTTACAGAGATACAGAGCTAGAACTTTTTGGGCCGCCAAAGCTGATGTAAACTACACGATAATAAGGAGAGCGGCGCTTAGACACCTGATGCTGTTTAGTACCACTTATCTGAGCGAAAGAG
>NW_007382613.1:0-718 GCF_000475195.1 Diaphorina citri | reverse complement strand
GTCGATGGTGGGATTCGAACCCGGGACCTTCTGCATGGCAAGCAAGCGCGTTACCACTGGACCAACCGTGCCCCAATTCTAGGTAAAGAACCCAAATTTTTATCTGCCTTGTAAGCGATTCCCGCCCGGGGCGGATTTTATCCTGATGGTATAATGTTCGTTCTCGGAACGGCTGGCTTTCTCCTATCCTGTTTTCCTTCTCTCTTCGATTTCGGGACGATAAGACCATAGCAGTTACAGTTCCCTCTGTCAAACCTCTTAAAAAAATAAAAAAAAAAAAGAACCCAAATTTTGTTAATTGCACTCAACCTGCCAAGTCTCAGACAAGGATAGGACAGATATTTTGGATGGATGTAATAATAATTATTTTTATAATAAAGTAGATTTATGTAGGTAGCTATATAAGTCTGATCAATAGCTTGATTAACATCTTTGGGTCAAGTTTCTGCGGTCTGACCCTTGACCCTTGTTTCTCAGATTTCAGACGTCCCTCGCTAAACCCTCGACTCGTCCCTTACCCTAAACCCAACCTATCTCGTCCCCTAAACCCATCCCATCTGATACCCCTAAACCCAACCTATCTCGTCCCCCTAAACCCATCCCATCTCATACCCCTGAACTCGACCTTTGCAGTTCGTTGTACCGACTTGGAAACAAATTTTATTGACAGCTTGAAATTCAATCCTTTATCACGGGAAACAATTTTCCATTTTTACTG
>NW_007382612.1:5192-8422 GCF_000475195.1 Diaphorina citri | reverse complement strand
GACCTGTGTGGCTCAGGTGAACAATAATATGGGTATGGCTGTGGGCGCCATGTTTGTGAAGAAATACTTCGATGAAAATAGCAAGAACGACGTAAGTAGAGAGAATTTTTAACTGTGTCGAACATAGTTAAATGCTTGTCACAAATATCGTTACCCAATTATTACACCTAGATAAATTTTTCATGACTTGACTTGGACTCGAAGGTATGCATTTTGTTTCGTTTAATTATTGCCACCCACGCTCAGTCCGTCTTAACGTGTAGGTACGGCAGAAAAAGCTTGAGACCTAGGCCTATCAGAGCGTGAGTGGCAGGCATTAGAAGTAGAACTTATAGGAGTACCTATTATATCCACCTAAATCAGTAGAAATTCTTGAGATTTCCTGGAACATGAGTATTCAACCCTTATTATTATAAAGTTTACTTCTGTTCCTAGGGAAAGGTTCTTAACTACCTACTTACCTTGGGCACTATGTATGTGCTTATAGCAGGAACTATGAGTGATAGTTTTTTTTTTTTTTAGTTCTTTTGAAGAAATTGCAGAAGCAAAGGTTCTTCCACATTTCCATCGATTAGATCGTCCCGCAGTGTAACTCTAGTATTTTATTCAAACATCACATAAACTTCCCTACCACTTCCCACAAGTCCCTTTTTCCAACCTTACCTTTGTTTATCTTTCCATCCAGTGTGACTGGATTAATTATATCATTTCCTACATGCCTTTTCTTATTACTTTTCTCCTGTGTTATTACGCTGTCAACCTGTCAGACTCAAGTGTCATAATCATAAATAATATCTCAAGATCGTTAATGAACTTACTTTCCAACATGGTATACCCCTTCATTGTGTTTTGACAACCCCACACTCTCATCCAAGCTGGAAACTAAATCAAAACTACTACCACTTAATACAACAATCACTAGAAAATGCTGGTTTTTCCTTTCCAAAGAAAATATTGCGTTCCAATTCCATTTTCAATTGACATTCTGATTTGTGAGGAAGGGAAATCGAAAACAATTTTCAGTTTTTCATCAGAAATCCCGCTTTACCAGAAATATAAAATGCTTTTGTTGGAAACTAAAACAGAATCTTGTGTCAGAAATCTTGTGATATAATGTGATGGATGGTAGAATTTTGTCTACATATCGTTTTTTGACTGAAATAAATAGGTACCTTCTAAGTAACTCGAAATGTGCGTAATTCTCAAACAATGAAAGCTCCCTGTAGAACTTTCATTTCAATTGTTGAAATAAATCAATCCCTCGTTTTTCCTCCTCTTACTTCTCCCTCTTCGTCTTCTTCTTCTTCTCCTCCTTCTTCTTATTCTTCCTATTTTTCTTCTTTTTCGGCCCTTTCTCAATTTTCCTCTTTTTTTTTCACTCCAATCCCTTATTATGTCTCTCTTCAAGTCTCCATTTCCCAAGTTCATTCTCACACACTATTTAGGTACTCTATCTTCTCTCTCACTCCCACGTAATCTCTTTGCATTCAGTTGAAATGTTTATTTTCGACATTATCCCTCGAGAGAGAACTGTTATAACTTTAAATTCCGGTTCACACTTGAAAACTCCCGGGTTTAATTTTAGGTTTCCCGTCCCGCGTTTCAAAGAAAGTTTTTTTGACAGGTTTTACGTAGGTTATCCGGGTTGTGTGTGAGGTGTTGTTTGTTTTAAATCACGTTTGTTGATATGAGGATTTGATATTCCTCTCCATCTCTGACTGGTAGGTGTTTATTTTACCCTACTTATTTATTTAGTAGAGAGGAAATTTGGTGATAAATTTACCTCTCACCATACTTACGAATCTATTGTGCACGTAGGTAGAAATCTTGCACTGTTTATTCAGGCATCAACCTGGTAAGTATGAACTAACTCCTCATTTTCAAAGAATTGAAATCTAAATTTACTCGTATTGTAGTATAGTTTTAACGATGAGTGTCCAATAACCACACACTAATGTCAGCAGAAAAAAGAACAAGATGCTCAAAAAATATATTGTGCTTAAAAGGGGACTTGAAACTTTAGAACGGGTTATGTAACGAGAATGAGTTTAAGCATAACAATAATATTCCCAGTAATCATTGTAATCCACGGCCGTATTTAGGGAAGAGGGGGCGAGCTTTATTTTTCCCCTTTACTTATAGACAAGACTCAGAAAATTTGGAACATCCACGGCCCCGGGTCCATTAATGCATGGACAAGACTCGGAAAATTTGGAGCATCCACGGCCCCGGGTCCATTAGTGTTTGGACTCTCGCCCCCCTCCCTCGACAAAATCCTGAATACTGCCCTGATGTAGTCATTGTAAAACAATACACACGAGAACAGAATGTCCATTCCAATACCATATCCAAAACACATCTTGAAATAGTTATCCCCGGGTGAGACGGCCAAAGTTGCATCCCAAAACCAATAGAGTATAAGGTTGTTGCCGACAGTTAAATGATAGTGCAATAATTATTGATAGACGTAATTCTACTGATGTTCAATTATTGAAGATCAGTAGAATTACGTCATTGCAATATAACGAAGATAAAAGAGACTGTAAGATACAAACAAGAGACCGCCCCCTTGGATAAAAGGGAAGGTTATCCGTATTGGAATTGGAATACAGGATGACTTACATCTCGCTGGATTTTGACGATCCCCCATGCCCTCATTACAGTACCCTCATTATTATTCATAAGGGTTAATGGTTCACCAGGTATTTAGGAGGGTGCCTGTGCGATATTTAGGGTTGGATGAAAATGCTCTTCATATCTAACAGATGATTTTTTAAATTCTATTACCTACTACAGTATAGCGAGCTATACTAGTAATGAAAGTATTGCAATCGGTCCAAATTTTCAAAATCGGGAAATGGTTGGAAATATCCGTTTTGGGATCCCCTGATGTCAAAAAAGTGATTTTTAGCCCATGGTCTGTACGTAACGTACGTACGTACGTAACGTACGTACGTACGTAACGTAACGTACGTACGTACGTACGTACTACAGGTTTAAATGGGAAAAAGTAGAAAGTTGTGAACAAAATATCCCAAGAACGGTTTGTCGTAGAGAAATGAAATTTGGTATGCTATCCCGGTATGGTCCAAGGACGCGACTGTAACAATTTGGCAAAAATCGGATAATCACCCATCCAGATATTAACAAAAGTAATTGTTGCTTAACCCTCATTTCGTGAAAAATGTTGAAAAGGTTGTGAACAAAATATCCCAAGAACGGTTTGTCGT
>NW_007382612.1:2180-4036 GCF_000475195.1 Diaphorina citri | reverse complement strand
TGTTGGCCGCCACAGACTGGATTGATCCAGAAACCAAGCGATTGGCAGCTGAAAAAGCGGACGTGATGATGTTGAGAATCGGCTATCCGGACTTTATCCTCGACACGAAGGAATTGGACAAGAGATATCAAAACGTAAGATTTACGTAAGGATCTCGTTTTGAATTGGCTTTATATTAGCGAGTTTTTGCAACCAAAATTAGCGTCACGTGTTCCTGCACATGCGCAGAAATAACGTAAAAGAGTTCAGTTAACGGAACACTAATTTTGGTTACAAAAACTCGCTATTATTTCGAATTAGGTCTTTCTCTGACTATAAGAACCAGCCTCTTATAAGAACCAGCTCACCACGCCACACATACGAAACGCACTTTTCTTCTGAGAGACCCGGTTGTAAACTTAAAACCAATTTATCTTTCTTTTGCTAATCAAGAATAATTTGGAGAACAGACCACTGATCTTATGTTCTGAATCGGTTCCTAGGTAACCATTCATCCAGAGCGATACTTCGAGAACATACTGAACATCCTGGAACATCTAACGCGCACCGAACAGGCACATCTGGGTACGGTGGTCAATAAAACACAATGGAATACTGCCCCTGCTGTGGTCAACGCGTACTACTCCAGAAACAAAAATCAAATCAGTAAGTTCCCCTTCTAAATCAGTAAGTTCAACTGCCAAATCAGTAAGTTCCCTTACTAAATCAGCAAGTCCCCTTGGGGGCAACAAAACGTCGAAATATGAATCACAGAACAACTGCGTAAAGTCTGACGTCACACATATTTGAACTCTTTCATTAGAACGGAAAATAAAAATTGAATTTTCGACCGTTTACAGTTATTTTTTCGGAGTTTTGACCTCAGATTTGGATTTTTCCCAACTTTTTACATAGGAATCGACCATTTATTTATAACTTTTACCCATTTGCAACTGCTCCATTAGGAGGATTTTTTAGAACAGGTAGATATTTACGTAGGTAGGTAGCTAGAGGTATGCAAGTGTATTTAGCTATATGAAAGTCATTGAGCAGGTTTTATACCTAGTAGGTACCTACTATGAGCTAAGATGTCCGGAATTTCCCATCTGTTAGAGTAGGTACAGCTATGTGGAGTGTCTTATGTAGTCTATATACCCATGTGTACGAGTATTAGTACTAAGGATTGTTGGAAAATAGCGTTAAAAACCCCGAGTTTTTTTTTTTGTTTTTTTCTCGAAACTTGAGTCAAATACAACAGAGAAAAACGTGTATTATTACTTTGGTCTGTGCTGGTCTAGGTAATGCCGGTCACTGACGCTCTGACCGTCTGACAGACCTATAGGTCTGATGGAACGTGTGTGGTGGAAAAATCTTCTCAGATGGTCTGACAGACCTGGGTCGGAAGCTTTTTCTACCACACACATTCCGACTGTCAGACCTGGGGCCGTCAGACGATCTGAGTGTGAGTAACCGGTAGAACGTAGTAAAATATTCAGATTCAGTAAATATGAACGTAAATACCTAACATGATATTCCGAGAACTCGGTGTTGATTGAATAAACTGAAAATGCGGAGAAAAATATAAATAAAAAATAACGAATCAAATATGTGAGTAATAATATTAATAATTCCATTTTTTTCCTTTTTACTCTACCTATTTATTCAACCATCGAGAAAAAGCACACAACATACCGAGGACCAATACAGAGACGTACTGACAAACAAACACAACGGGTCCAAAAGTCCGAATCAGATTTCTGACGAAACTTTCTGACAAAACTGCCTCAAGAATCTCAGGATTGAGTCCGATCCGAGGTTGACCTGGCTATTAAGTACCTAGTATTGGGAGATCCTCATTTCATCTCAATCCCTGGTTG